>NW_015664007.1:273147-302398 GCF_001515625.1 Sinocyclocheilus rhinocerous
GGGGGGGGATGCGGGGGGGTGTTGGTGAGAACAGATAATAGAAACTGAGTTTGCCTTTGATTGGGCGTTTGTTTTATAGCTGGAAAGAGAGAGAGGCGGGGAAAAGGAAAGGAAATCTCTCTTTCTTGACTTCACCAATATCTCTAAGTCTACTGGGTGCGTACAACATTATGGCGGACTTATTGGCTCGTTGGCAAGCAAACTCTCATTATGAAGGCATCGATTTACACAATAATAAACTCTTTACTTAATATAGATCTTTTTTTATTTGCACGCATTGTTCTATTTGCAGAATCGGTGTGTTGAATGTAGGACAGTGTGAACTGTGTTGTTGCTAGTCTTCCATAGTCAGGCTTTTTACTATTGGTGATGAAGTCTAAATTACCAAGAACAATCAAGAACTGCCTTTTTATGTAACATTTAAGGCAGGCAAATCTTAAATTGTCCAGAGACATTCAGTATGGTGGCTGTAGAAATGTAGTTTCAGTTTGTTTACTCCACATTACTCCATGCTATGCACATTCTCTTAGCTAACTGAATGCATTTAACATGATTCGAGTTAAGAACAATTCAAATAAATATTGGGAGGTTTTATTGCTGATTTGAAATATGTTAATATATTAATTTAGCATGATTTGAACTAAGAAGCTAAATGAATGTGACTGTTGTTGCCAGATTTTATTGCTGATTTGAAATGTTAAAATACAGTGTTTTAGTATGATTTGAGCTAAGAATAATATAAATAAATGCTGCTTTTGTTGGTAGATTTTATTGCTGACTTGAAATGTTAAAATACAGTATTGTAGCACAATTTGAGCCAAACTAAATAAATTGTTTACCAAATTTTTTACATTTGATTTGAAATGTTAAATGTCAGGACTTCCTCAGGACCAACGGCCAGGGATTTTAGGCCCGCCGAACACCTTGGGCCAAAGCGGGCCAACTGGGGCTTGAGGAGTGGTGATGAACAAAGGCGGAGTTTATTTTGAGTTAGGAGACATTCGGCATCGCTGCTCACTTCCCATGTTTTCATTATAAATACCATTATAAATGTACGTTATGCTTATGAAAATGCCAGAGACAGCATGAAGAACTCAGATCAATCATTTATTTGGTGTCATAGAAACAGAGGACAAGGTGTGTGTTTATAGATAGATTGTTAATATCTGCATCTGTGCAGTTCTTTGTCATAAATACAGTTTACAAAATGTCATGGGGGAGCAATCGGTTTCCCATTTACTGTAAAGTTTTCGCTGTGTTCACCCCTCATCACACCACAGCTGTTTCTTCCAGCGAAAATGTAGTGCTTAACACGTATGAATGCATAGGCTACTTTATAAAACGATCATGTTGCTATTTTCATTTGAAAATTGAACTTTCAATATAAAACATAAAACAAAGTCATGCACAGAAATGATTGAAGACAGTGACAGACCTACTTGAGCACAGAAACAGTAGGCTACAATTTTGTGTTTGTACAGTAAACAGGTGTGTGTGCGTGTGATCAGGAGGACTTGTATTTGGCTTATTCAGTACTCAAATGTTATACCCATCTAACTTATGCAATACAGTGGAATACTGCAATAGGTTTGGTATACACCCTAACCTATTTAGTCAAACATTATTTTATTTATTAATTATTATTTTTTATTACTATACCGGGGCTGAGCCCCCCCTTACATGAAAATCCTAGAATCTCCCGTTTGCTGCCAAATTGTATTGCCGATTTGAAATGTTAAAAATACAGTATTTTAAAATTTGAGCTAAGCAGCTAAATGAATGCCTCATTTGTTGTCAGATTTGATTGCAGATTTGAAACAAATTCCTGTACAATAGAGCATGACGCTAGCAATGTCAGCGTCATGGTTTGATCCCCTGAGAACTGATAAAATGTATATCTTGAATACAAAGTCGCTTTGGATAAAAGCTTTTGCAAAATGCATAAATGTAAACATAGAGTATTGTACCGTGATTTGAGCTAAGAAACTAAATTAATGCAACTTTTGTTGCCGATTTGAGCTATTAAAAAAAAAAAATGCAGCTATTAGTTCTTGCACTAAAGCGCTCACTATCAGCCTTGGAAACAAATTTGTTACAAAACCTGCACTCTGACTGCCAGAATTGTGTAGAAGCTAACTAATCAAAAGGGAACTGGTGATTCCAGCCAGCTCTTGTCCTTTTTTGTGTGTGTATTTCAGTCAGTAAACATCCGTGGATGCTCTCTACACAATATTATGACTGTACCTAGAAGACACTAAGCCATTCTCTAGTACTTTCTATAAATAAATAAATTAAAGAGAAGGGATAAAAGATTTTAGAGCAAATTATTTTGATGAGGCGCGTTACGCTGCATCGCTAACTCCACAGTACGTCTCTAATTGGAAGGCCATTGTCTGAGCTGTCATGACTGAAGCCTCGCACATTCGCTCACGTTAAGATGTTCCTCGCGTACATTGCACATTTCCAGAGCCCCTTTCCGCGCAGGTGACAAAGATAAACATTTTTTACGGCCGAGTTTGACATCGGCGGAGGGAGAAGACTTAGTCCAGTATCAGAGGCCTACGGCTAATGATTTTTGAGCAGCCCCCGACTGAGCCTTAAATGTCTTCAATATCCATAAACAACTCTATACTGTCCAATTAGGCAGACAGAGATGTACTGAGCTGTCAGACAGATTTGCATGGCTAAGCACCTGAGATCCTGCAGATGATGGGGGGGAGGGTTCGTCAGACCGGGAGAGAAAGACGAGCACAACGGATGACTTTCATTACTGCATTTTGCCTTTTTCCCAACACCCAATTACTGCCAGGATTAATTGATTATGTTACCTTTCTTTCAAAGCCCAATGCAGAGATTGCTGGCTCTTTCTTTCCCCGCTTTATGCACTTTTTTCTTCCTGAGTCCTTTTTTTGGTGTTTTGTTCACATATAAAGCCATTCGCCCTGTTTCTCCTTTGGGGATTTAATACATTTTGCAGTTTACAAGTTAAGAAAAAACATCCAGATCTGTTGCCTTTGGAAAAAGATGGCCATTTTACAGCAGGCGATACCATGCTTAATTAGGATTTATACTCTTGCGTAACATTGCCGTTGCCCCTGCTCTCTCCCCTCTCTCTTTGCAACAGGTCTGTCAGTGGTCAGGGAGCTTGGGAGAACGTGACACTTCCCTGAGTACGTCTGATGGGAGTGAATCATGCTTTTTAGATTCATTATGGCACTTTATTTTTCCACTGGGCCTTTTCTCTCCTGTCCATCCAGTGTTGGGAGTGAGACGTGTGAGGGTGTATTAAAGGACAGACAGCGTACATATTTCACGATATGTACGCGGTTCTGCTCCGCGGGCCGGCTGAGATGCTCGGCTCTCCGTCGGTGTCTGTTTTGTCGCACATGCTGGCCAGACAAAGAACTCAAAATGGCAAGTGTGTCTCGGTTCGGGGGAACATCGTCAAAGTCACATCAGGCTGTCCGTAATTTCTGGTTATATGGGGAGAGAGTGAAAGAGAGAAATCTAGTAGCAGGGCTAGTTTTATGTCTGTTTTTCAAAGCTGCTATAGAATTATATAGCAGCTTTATATAAAGTTAAATAGTAACCAATAGTGGATTTTTCAGATGATGATAACTAAGATGAGATTTCTGATTAGTTCTGATTTCTGAAACCGATTTCTGATTAGTTATCAAAGACAATGATTTTTAAAAATGTAAAAACCATTTATGAAAAGTGTTGCAAATTTGTAACTTCAAGCCTACAATTAGCAGATAATAGAGATATATTTATATTAAAGTTATATAATAATTATATATAATATACTATTTTATTATTATTTACTAATACAATTTTATTATATCTTATATACTATTTCATGTATTGTTAAGGTTGTATATTTATTTCATTATTTTTTTGTTTCATTTTATTCCATTAATTATATGTAATTTAAAAATGTAAATATATTTTGTCAATTTTTTTTAAATATGTAAATGTAAATTATATATAAATACTTTTCTGTTTTTAAATATTTTACTGTATTAATGTTTTCATCAAAAGTAAAAAATTAACATGAAATATTACACGAAATATTAAAATATAACTACAAATATTTAATATGTGTGCGTATATATATATATATATATATATATGTATATATATTTTACAATTTTACTGTATTTAATGTTTTCATGGATTTAATATCTAATCGGAAATAAAACAAATATATAATATAATATACAATATATAATATAATATACAATATTTTACATATTTTGCATAGATTGTGTCACCTCAAATAGGCTCACAATCAAGTCTTTATTTTTATTCTCTGCAGCTGTACTCTAGAACCCACATGATAACATGTCTATTTTTTATATCTCAGAACATGTTATAAACATGTTATTATATTACTTTTCTCACTTAAAATGGTGTTTCCAGCAAGCACGGTTTCTTTCAAAGCTTGAGACGGCGCTCCATTTGAAGCATGTTATTTTGATCTCAGACATTGGCACTGTTGACACCTCAGTACTTGAGTGTCCCTCAAGCCTTTCCATCTCCCTGGCATCGCACTTCCATTGGAACTAATTAATAAAAGTGTTTAAATCGCATTTCCCCCCTCCTGTAGTAATTAACAGCAACATCTGTTAAAGTTTCACTCAGCCTAGAAATAGCAGCCCCTATGCAAGCTCACAGGGAGAAATACAAACTGTGCAGAGGATCCGTTTAAATGTTTAGAGCGGTGCACGTGACCACGGCGGACAGGCTTGTTAGAATATGAGGTTTGTATTGATACATTAAACCCATTGATTCGATCATGTTTTAGTTTCTTGTCCATATGCTCATTGCCAAGCCATCTTGGGTGCATTACAACATCTGATCGATTTTGAAAGCTTTTGATTATGTCTGTTTTCTGAATTAGACAGATGAAAGGATCAATGAAGAGGTCAAGTAAGGTCAAAGCGAAGAGCCCCTAAGTACAGGCCCTCCCTGCAAAACTGGCAGGACGTATGCTGATTTAGTGGAGGTACTTTCTATGTTTTCATGTGGAATCAGCCTAGATGTGCTGGTGAAGACTGCAGCGCATGCTTCAAAATGTCACTGTTCATTATTCATTTCGGTCAAGGCGGTTTCAAATGGTGAACTGCTTGATAATTGGCTGAGATGCTTGTTTTGAAGGAATATTCTGGGATATTCTCAGCATAATGTATATGTGCTGCATCTGTGGCATGCTTTCGATTGCAATAGACAATACAATGCATGTCATACGGACTCATTTTACTGTGTGTGTGTTTGTTTTTTTTTTGTCCTTTTTGGAGATTGGCAGATATATATGGAAGGCTGTTTCCATCTCAAGAATAAATAAAAAATAAAAATATAAAAAAGGAAGCCTAATTGTGAGCTAAAGTTGAAAATAAGAAAAAAAAAACCTCACTATTAAAAATGAAGTTACAGTTGTGATCAAAGCAAAGCGCCTCTAAGTACCGGCCCTCCCAACATAGCTGGCAGGACGTATGCTGATTTAGTGGAGGTACTTTCTATGTTTTCATGTGGAATCAGCCTAGATGTGCTGGTGAAGACTGCAGCGCATGCTTCAAAATGTCACTGTTCATTATTCATTTCGGTCAAGGCGGTTTCAAATGGTGAACTGCTTGATAATTGGCTGAGATGCTTGTTTTGAAGGAATATTCTGGGATATTCTCAGCATAATGTATATGTGCTGCATCTGTGGCATGCTTTCGATTGCAATAGACAATACAATGCATGTCATACGGACTCATTTTACTGTGTGTGTGTTTGTTTTTTTTTTGTCCTTTTTGGAGATTGGCAGATATATATGGAAGGCTGTTTCCATCTCAAGAATAAAAAAAAAAAAAAAATATATATATATAAAAAAGTAAGCCTAATTGTGAGCTAAAGTTGAAAATAAGAAAAAAATATCTCACTATGAAATATGAAGTTACAATTGTGAGATATTGTATATATGTGTCTATTATGGAAGCTTGTTTCTGCCACGGGATAAAAAATAAATAAATAAAGGTAATTGTGACTCTTTATCACACAATTCTGGGTTCATATCTCGCAATTCAGAGTTTTTTTTCTTGCATTTGCAAAGATATACATTGCAATATATAAAGTGAGAATTGCAAGATATAAACTCAAAACTATCAATTCTGACTTTTCTCAAAGAGTTTGTCTTGCAATTCTATATGATTTACTTTTCTCTTTACATCTCTATAGATGTTAACTCACAATTGCAAGTTTATGACTATAATTCTGAGAAGAAAAGTCAGAATTTTAAGATAAAAAGTCAAATGTAAATTCAGAATTCTAAGAAAATGTCGGAATTGTGAGAAAAAATCTTGGAATTCTGAGAAAGAAATTGGAATTCTACAATAAAAAGTCAATTACCTTTTTTATTTATTTATTTTGTGTGTTTGTGTGTGTGTGTGTGTGTGTGTGCATATATATTTTTTTTTTTCTTCTTCTTTTTTTCTTAATATTAATTTTCTTCTATCTTTTTTTTCAGATAGATCGATCGATTATCAAACATGTTTTTTACTTATTTCTTCTTGCGACTCATCATTTTCTTTATTTCTCATAATTGCAAAATCACATTATGACTTGATTAGAAAGTTGCAGTTGGGAAATATTAAGTCACACTGTATGACATAAAGACCCATGAAGTCATAATTACCCTTTTCATTGTTTTTTCCCCCCTTTTTTTTCTCAGAGGATGTCATAGGCCTTTAGCACAAAATTTAGCACAGGAAAATTTTGTAAATTGTGTTATGAAATTGTATTTTACGGTTTTATTTTACTTATTTCTCATAACTGCGCAATCCCATTATGACAAATAAGGTTGCAGTGATGAGAGCAATTGTGAAATATTAGAGACACACTTATGAAATATTAAGCCATAATTACATTTTTCTTTTTTTTCCCCCTTTAGAGGATGTAAGGGGCTTCCAGTATGTTTGATGTTTTTAAAATTTAGCACAGGAGACTTTTGTAAAAATGTGTAGTTAAAATTCAACCTATGCTAGCTAGCTAACTAAATGCCCTTGTTACTGAAAATCGGTTGGCACTTAAAATTTTACTTTAAAAACTTTAAAGCACAATGCCACCAAAAAGTCCCACAGAGCTGGCGTGCCTCGTGTTGAGTACCAGTGCTCTACTAAATCAGTCGCTGCGATTAGACAGGAGGTATCCCATGAATCAGGTTGCACTAGCTGCTTATAATCACTTTTGTGTGACAAAAAACTAATTGAACTCAAGCTGTTTTGTGTACATGAGTATGACAAGAGCTAATGGGATAATCTGAAATACAAACGGGTCTTCACTTTTTCATCATTAATTACTACTAATTATATGAGCACACCCACACTCTTGCTGAGGCACCTATTACAGGATTTTGTACTTGAATGGTGTATATCCCAATCAGAATGTCAGTGCTGTGTCTTAATTGTCTTTGTGTCTTCGCTGTCATATCTGAACCTTCTCCCTGATTACGTTATATGACACCTGCAGGTATGACTGACAAACTGTGCGGTTACATTTATGTCATGATGATAAACATAATCATAACTTAAGTAACCTGAATCAGACCTCTCATATTATGAGGTGGTGTAAAAAAAAAAAAAAAAGTGTAAAAGATCTTAAAAATGCCAAATAGACAACGTCATGTTTGAAAAGGAGAAGTTTTTAAAAATAAAAATGGAAATAAAAATACACACTAATTACTTTATATTTTTTGATTCATTGATTTAAAGATGCTTGTTTGGTTACATTTCATCAGAATATCAAGGTGCTCAACCCCTGAAATGACTTTCCTTTTCAGATGTTGTCACCAAACCGTTATATTTTCTCCCTCATTTTTTCATAATTGTTATAATTACCTGATGGATAAAATCAGTCCGACTTTACACTTTTTTGCCCTCTCTGAGCATCCTGTCCTAAATTTTACTTCTGTAACACAACATATTACTGAAGTAAAATGGGTTATGAATGCTGTTTCATGCTCACTTATTATAGAAGTCTTGTTGCAAAGTTTACACACCATTAGCATAAATATTTATTTTTTATATTATATTATATTATATTGTATTAAGCTATAATGCTGTTTCATGCTATAAAAGACTTGTTGCAAAGCTTTGCCCTCTGCATCCTGTCCTAAATTTTACTTCTGTAACACAATATATTACTGAAGTAAAATGGGTTATGAACGCTGTTTCATGCTCACTTATTATAGAAGTCTTGTTGCAAAGTGTACACACCATTAGCATAAATATTTATTTATTTTTTATATTATATTATATTATATTATATTAAGCTATAATGCTGTTTCATGCTATAAAAGACTTGTTGCAAAGCTGTACACACATTCATGCTAGCTTAAAATTTAATTTATTCATATTTATTTTATTATCATTTATTATATTATATTATATTATATTATGTCATCACGATTCTTCAAAATGAAATATTATGCCATCACAGTGAACGTGAATACCTTCCAGTAATTTTTATTTTTTTTTGCTCTTGGTATTTTGACAGAAATGGCGACCAACAACAGTTTGGCCCCATTAAGACAGCATGTCTAATATTCAGCCTGCCGTATATTCATCAGATTGGAGAGACTGCATCAACTCGGCTCATTTCTGCATTTTTAATTGTTGTTTTTTACCCAGAGCTCATCCTTGGGGAGGCAGTCCAGTCTCTCCGAAAGGTTAGTGGTCCCTGATGCAAGCGCAGCGCTGGATTTCACATAATGTCATGTCTTTGTTAGCATTTTCACTGTTAATAATGTAGTCACCTGACATCAGCCCGCCACACCAGAGGCATGGTAATGCGAGGGAAATGCGATCTCCTTTCCAAAAACAATTACTGTTGAAGAGTATCGCTTTTTTTCCCCCTCCAAATGGTTGAAATGCGATCTCCTTTCCAAAAAACAATTACTGTTGAAGAGTATCGTTTTTTTTTTCCTCCAAATGGTTGTTTTAGCCTTCATTCAGAGATTCATCAGTAATCAAGGGTTAATTTCACACTCCACTGAATGGTCTGTTTTAATCCCTATTCAGAGTAATTAAATCTGTCTAATAAAGTGAGCACTTTTCTCTTTTTTTATTTTTTTTGTTTACACTTTTTTTTTTTTTTTTTTTTTTTTTACCCTTCACGTCTCTTGAGTTTTTTTTTGTAGTCACCTGACATCAGCCCGCCACACCAGAGGCATGGTAATGTGAGGGAAATGCGATCTCCGTTCCAAAAAACAATTACTGTTGAAGAGTATCGTTTTTTTTTTCCTCCAAATGGTTGTTTTAGCCTTCATTCAGAGATTCATCAGTAATCAAGGGTTAATTTCACACTCCACTGAATGGTCTGTTTTAATCCCTATTCAGAGTAATTAAATCTGTCTAATAAAGTGAGCACTTTTCTCTTTTTTTATTTTTTTTGTTCACACTTTATTTATTTTTTATTGTTTTACACCCTTCACGTCTCATCTCCTGAGCAACACGTCATCTCGCCTCAGTGACAGGCCGAATCTATCCCTAAAATTAAAACATTCCTGACCTATCTAAGTTGACAGGAGACGCAGAGAGAAAAAGTGATAGAGTTAGAAAAGAGAGGGGGAGAAGAAAGGGATAAGCATGAGAGAAGTTGAAAGAGATCCTTCACAAAGCTCGTCAGGAGTGCGAAGAATAGCTGACAATCGTTTTTTCCCCCCTCCTTTTCACTTTTTTGCGCACTTCCATTTCAGACGAGTGGAATGTGAAGATTTGACCCTGTCAATCAGGACCGGTGACAAGTTTAATCACGGAGAGCCCTCCACAAAATCATGGCTAAATAGGAACGCAAATAATAGAGCACCAGGGCCTCTTATAAATGCTAATCAAGAGGGCTAATCAGCTGACAGGACTACAGATCCTGCTTGTTCAAGGAGTCACTCAAACTTACTTTCTCCTCTCTTTTGAGCTTTCCCCATTATAGGCTATAAATCCACACATCTGCTTGGAAGGAAATCCAGAACGATCTCTACCAGCTTCCTGTTGGGTGGTATGAGTGCTGAGGAGCAACTGACATTACTAACTTAAAGGTAGATTGTGTAATTTCTGTGCTGTTAAACTGAAATACAAAAATAATGACTGTCAAACGCAATCTAGATTGCAATTGGTCAGACAGTCCCGCCCCCAAACTCACGTGATTGGTTGAGCCTGTGTTGCAGTGTTGGGCTGGTCGAGTTCCTCAGACAAAGAGAACAATGGGTTTCATTCACTAATAATTGCGTAGATTATTCATATTGATATGCACGGGAGAAGTTCTCTTAACCTCATTGTAATATTAAAGAATTTGGAGTATTCGAAATGAGCGACCGTGTGTCTAAGGTTAATTTGCACTAAACATGCCCAAACCATCTCCATATAAGGGCTTTCCGTGCAACCTTTCGTCACAGCAAACTTATCTGTTTATACCTGGTATTAAAGGGGTCATATGATGCGATTTCAATTTTTCCTTTCTCTTTGGAGTGTTACAAGCTCTTGGTGCATAAAGAAGATCTGTAAAGTTGCAAAGACTAAAGTCTCAAATCCAAAGAGATATTCTTTATAAAAGTTAAGAGTCAGCCACGCCTACCTAAAACGGCTCGTTCTAACACACCCCACATACCTACGTCACTATCTGGGAAGAGTTGCATAACGCCGCCCAAATAGTGACGTAGGTATGTGGGGGCGTGTTAGAACGAGCCGTTTTAGGTAGGATGCAACAAATGCCTCGTTTATAATGGGTTTTAAAGTTTTTGTCTTGTCGCTCCGGCCGGACAGGGCATCACAGTATGGTAGGGGCGTAACATTTCTGTCACACGCTTGAGGCATTCGGCCAATCACAATGCTGCACTGGATAGCTGGCCAATCACAGCTCACCTCGCTTTTTCAGACCGATGAGTTTTGTAAAAATCGACGCGTTTCAGAAAGGCGGGGCATAGAGGAGAAACAATAATGTACAGTATGTGGAAAATAATGTGTTTTTTGAACCTTAAACCGCATAAACACATTTCATTACACCAAATACACAAAATAATGTTCTTTTAAGCAGCATCATATGACCCCTTTATTAAGATGCGCTTTGGTCGATCAAATCATAAATAGATGAGGGAGACACATTCCCGTTTATACCTGCTGTTTTAAACCATCTCTTTGATCCACTTTCAACCACTTTACTCATTTATTTGAGGGGAGGGTCTATGGGTGGATGTATGAATGGGCTTTTTCTGATCTTTCAATCTAATATTGCAAAATAATCTCATGCAATTTACTTCTAAACGCGAAAAGAGAGAACGGAAAATAAAACGGAGAGCAGGAGCTTTCGTTTCTGCTCTCATAACCGCAAAACTACACCGAAAGTGTAAACACGGCCTTAAAAGCGCGGCAAGATCTCCAACCAAAGCCAAGTGTCCCATCGTCAAAACTAGTTTAAATGCCTTCTAAACAGAACAACATGATTGGACCTCTCAATAACCTGCTGTACATTTATACATTTTTCATGCAGAGGAACCTCCCAGCTTGAGTTATAACGCACCCTTTCTTACTCTTTTATGTTTAAGATGAAATATCTATGTATAAAATTCTATTTTAACACATTTTTAAGGCCACCCAGAGTAAGTTTTTTGTGTATGTGTGGTTTCAGTTGTGTTGCCTTGTATTGCACATGAAGCTTTATAGCTGAGGAAGTTATATTAATGTGGTAATTAAACACCTTTGTAGTATCCAGTGTCAGAAAAAATGTAAAATTATTTTTTTTAAAATGTGAAAATAAATGCAAAAATTGTACATTTAAGGAAAACTTTGTACATTATAGGTGCATATTAGTACCTTAGAGTAGAAATATGCACTACTATGAACCTTTTTAGGATAAACTAGGTAGAAAGTTGTTCCTTTAAGGGTACCGTTACTGTGATATATATGACTCATATGTGATTCCGCCCACCCCTACCATCCCATGTGACCATTGGTTATCATTCAGTGGTCCGCCCACTTCTGCTCTATTTGCGCAAATATAACATGTCAATTATGCCCATCTTAGATCTCGAAGTGTAGTTATTTTTCAGCGTTTCTTCCCTCTGTGGAAGAAATAGTTATATTTTTAGGCTCCATAAAGTGCATTTGATAGAATCCCCCCTCCTCTCGATGAGATGAAGTAGCCGTCTGTTTCAGAACCATGTAAATGAGGCCTTGCCAATCCACAGCTCTGTGATCCGACTCAGAAGTGAAGAGCTCAGTGGAGACTTTGAAATGTTGATTTAGGCCTGGTTTGAGGATGGCGAGTCCCCCCGCCGCACCTTTAAAAATACAGTTGATCTAAGTTTCATGTGCACTTCAAAGTTGTGAAGGTTGCCTTTCTCTTCCCAATTGTCTAAGATGTCAAAGCTAAATGTGAAGATCCGCTCCGCCACGCCTGCATCAAGAGCGCGGCGTGATTGTTTGAAGTCCGCGAAATCACAGACGATAAGACTGAAGCCAAGGCAGTCACTGTCTTCTGGAGACTGTACTTGCTTTTGTACTTTGTGTTCTTTCTTACAGTACTTTTGGTACCCGCGCAATGTGTTTTCTCAAAAGTTTTAAACGAGGAGGGCTGCGTTCACATGCACCACTTTATTGCATTTGTTAAAGGATTATTTCACTCAAAAATGAAAATTCTGTCATTATTTACTCAACTGTGTGTCGTTCAAAAACAGAAGGCTATTATTCTTGTGTGTGGAACACAAAAGGAGAATTTTTGAAGTGTATTCACATAGTCACATGCTCCTTGTTTTCCAAGTCTTCTAAAGTCATATAATGTTTTTTTTTTTGGAAAAACAGACTGAAATTGAGGTCTTAATTTGCTCTCAAAACTCTGTTCGGTATATTCAAACTGACCCATTATCAATTGATGACAATGACATTGTCAATTGAAAAAGCTAGCGAATGGCTTTAAAAAACTTGGAATATAGCACACAGTTTGTGCACACAGTTATGGTTAAGTTTTTAAGTTTTTGAAGCTTCATTAAAAAGAAATTCTTCTGCTTCATGCGGGTGAGTAAATATTGAATTTTTTGGGCTGAACTGCTCCTTTAAGGTTGTAAGAACTTATGACAGTGCAGTTCTAATTCTAGTTTCAAGAAGGTAATAGGAAATACAATCCAAACGCATTAGCAGTCGCATTGGATTTCTGAAACCAGGAAGTGTGGAACACAGAAGCATCAAAATTCCATTCCAAAACATTAAAACACAATATGCAATTAATTTTGTTGTACATCTAAGTTTACATTTTGACTTTTGAAGAGGATACTGCTCCTTCTAGTGTATCTGGTTTTCAAAATCAATAATTTATGGTAAAGGGAGTCTTTTTATTCAAAGGCAAAACATTATTGTAACATAATCATAAGTGATTCCATCTGGTTTCGTTTGTCAGGAAGAGTTATGCTTAAAACAGCAACATAAACAAGCTCTCACATCTCAAAAACTACCACTGGCAAAGTCTATTTCTCCCCTCAAACTGATGGTTTACCATCTAATTCCCTCGGGCGTATCTGAGCGCCTGAAACTTTCCCATCTCCAGAAATGCATATGAGTGTGTCTGGCAGTGCCAAGGGTGAAGACAAAGACTTGCTCTGAGAGCTTGTAAAAGATACTGTCATGCACTGCAAGAGGCCGCAATAAAATATCCAAACATTTGGATATTTCATTATTTTGAAAATTAGTGCTGCAGATTTACAGTCTGCCCCTGGACTCTACTGGATTGTCTAAAAGTGCTTGTTAATAGAAAAGAGATCAGGCTTTAAGCAAAAGCTCTTATATTTTGCAAGTTTTATTACTCTAAATTTTGAATTCTCTTTGCTTTTGCTGATAACATCATTTGGGAGAGCCATTTTGAGCTTTGATGACACTTAAAAAATGCGAACAGACACAATTATTTGAAAATTAGCCTTAAAATTTTGTGGTTGTGCAAGTTGGATTTAGCTGTGCGTGTGCTCTTTTAGTTCCCCCCTCCCCCCATTTGTACGAGAGCTGAAGGCCGGTTTGCTGGCTGCTAGTTAACAGCAGACCTTCCTCACACACACCCCGAGGTGAAGATTCAACCCGCCGACCACCCACTTCGCCAGACGTCTCCCCAGGCATCAACACCACATGGCCATCGTCCAGCCAACATCTCCCCAGCAACGGGCCGCTGCTGCTAATGATGCCCCGTGTTTGGCAGTTCAGAGGCCTGTTTGATCAGGTATCAACCCTGCGCGTCAATGATCTCCGCAGATATCGCCGCAGAGACCAGAATGGAGGCTGCGGTTCAGAAGGATCTGTCATCAGATCAATCAGCTCTCCTCACCCTGTCAACCAGTCAGTTTCGACGAGGGCCATCAAGGGCCAATGCCTTGCCTTTGGTTGCACTTTCTCCTGGAGCAATGGAAGGTTTTATCTCTAATGAGGAATGGGTTTGGTTTGTGGAATAAAATTGCAGAGGTGGTATTGATGTGTACAACCCATCTGGTTGTACAGAAAGAGATGCATTTAAGATAAACTATATGGCCAAACGTATGCGGACACCTGAACACCACACCTGTATGTTCATCTTGAGTGTTTAATTTTGAAGCCATTGGCATTGCTAGAAAATCTGTTCTCTTTTTGCTGTTATCATAGCTTTAACTCTTCAGGCAAGGGTTTTCAGTAAATGTAGGAACATTGGATTTGCATGGGAGTTGCTCCCATTCAGCATCAGGGAGGTCGGGGATGTCACACAGTTCTTAATACTAAAGATGTGCATTGGGGTTTTGTGCAGGTCTGTCAAGTTCTTCCACACAATAAGGTCTAAGGAGACCTCACATGGGTGTATACTTGATATTCTGCAGCTGTTAGTAATGACTAAACCTGTTCCATAGAAACTTTCGGACATGTAGTTTACCCAATCTAGAGTCTAATAAATTATAGACCCTAGGCCCTATTCAGTAAACATGCACAGAATTAGCAAGTTCTATACATCCTACAGCTTGTTGTATGTTTGTTTTTGCATGTTTTGGCAAATTTTAGCATGCTTTACCTGTGGGCTTGCATTTGCAGATCACATTAGGGCTGGAATACACTACAAGACTTAATACTCGACAATAGGCATCATACGGTTGTCGACTTTGTAAATGGTTACAGAGAAAAATTGGGCATCATACACTAAATGACTGAGGATTGCACACTATCAGACTTTAAAGCTGTTCCAAACAAAACAAACTCGCGTAGAAACACACACATTGTTGGAGTGACAAATAAAAAACAATGTATGTTCTAAAATCGGCTGAAAATATCAAAAGTGTTTGACATCCTCCGACAGGAAGGACTAATAGTCTGAAGCTAAAAAAAAATCGGCGTCTGTGAGTATCATAAACTATGTGATTTTTTTATGAAATCTGCCAACTGGCTCTTACTTTCAGCAACTAGCATCAACTCGTTCAGACTGTAAATCTGTACAAAAGTCGTGTAGTGTATTCCAGCCTTTAGATTTGAGTGAGATGAACACATGACCTTCATGCATTCCTTAAACGCCACCCATCTGGATTCCCTCGGACTGGCACTCGGGTTCCCATGGATGAAGGGAAAGGGTGCGTAGAGGTTCTGGATGACAGGTCTGTCTGCTATTTTTACACCCGGTCTGATAACGTTGGGGAAATTGACAGACTACCAAATGATGTGTTGCAGAGTGGCATGGTTGCCGACAAGGAGACCTCTTCACGCAGGAGGGCACAGGCTGCTGACATCAGGGATAATAGCGGCGCACAGAGCCCATTGTGTGTGTCCCCCACACATGGCATTTGGAACTGAGCGGCTTCTATCCCCACAGACAAGCGATCCGTGCTTGGCCGGGGAATGTCAGGCTTCGCGCCTTTCAATCAGCTCACTTGAAGGATCTTGGCAGGGGATGCTCTCTTAACCCTTGAATTCATTAATAATTAGCTTAATTGTGTGATGCAGGGCTTGGCCGTACCCAAGATGTGCGCGATGTCTTGATTGCTATTCTTATTTTTCAGAAGACCCTTTGACTGGTGCATGCATTTATGTTTTTACCTGTGGAATAATGCGTGTACCTTTCTATTCCTTTCTGTTGTAGCCCATTCACCCAATTACTTCGCATAAACTTTTGTTACCATTTATCAGCAAGCATTGATTACTCCAGGTGCATAGTGAGTATGGACTGCTTCACTCTCATTGGACTGCTCAGGAAAAAGGCAAGCTGGCATCCTCCATCTATGCCGCTTACTTGTTTTCATTTTGCCCGGGGGCTGCTTCCAGCGTCAGGGGCCTCTCTTTGCAATGTGACAGCTCCATCTCAAGGGGTATGGCTCCCTATGCAAAAACAGTGCATCAAAATAAATAAGGCCTCCGCCACTTATGAGAAAGCTTCGATCAGTACCACCCTTCAACGTCGCGTCGAGGCCAGAGCGCACGAGGCAATCTTCCACAGTCTTCTGCGGCTCTCTGCCAGTCTGTCCTACAATTCAGCATCATCTCTACGGGAGGCCCCCGCTTCTGTCATCCTATGGAACCACTGAGGAGGTAATTACAGATTTTGCAGCGTACAGAATTTCCGGAGACGGACACCTGCCTTAAAAAATTATGCTCTTCCGCGGTCGACATTCCCACCCCTGCTCCTCCCTCCACTCTCTCTATTCCAATCCGTGGAAAGACTGAGAAATTCTGCTTCTGCTGATCCCCTACCCAAATGCTGCCGGCAACAGGAGCCTCTTGTACATTAAATAAAAACTGTCACCCTGGGCAACGTGTGGCACTGAAGCATTTATTCTGTCTCACATATCCTGGCACTTGGAATTATTTCCTCCATGCCTGATAACCAAATTACAATATGGCAGGTCTCCCTGGAGCCACGGGGATCGTTAGTGCCAGCTCACAACATACTTTCAACTGATGTGGCATTTCATGTACAGCTGCCAATCAAAGTCTACGGAAGGGAAAGATGCAAATGAGGGTGGGCCTGGCAGTGTTGCAATTACGGTTGTGTGTGTGTGCATACGAGCGAATGCATAATCCCTCATCTCTCCTGAAGATAGACAGCTGCAGTCTGAACGCAGTTCCCCAGCATCTCACTGCGCTAACTCTACTCTAAATGTGGGGTAAGCAAAATGGCAGGTGAAGGGAATTACTGTAGCGCTGCTGGATTATGAGCTGTCGTATGCTTCTCTCAGGTCTCTGAGTGAGCTGAAAGCTCCATCCTGTGGAATCGCACCATTCGCTGTGTGAATGGCAAACAGAGAGCAGTTTATTGAACTTGCGGTTCTTCAAAATAAAGGGGTGACACAGAAAGACCCAACCTGTTTTGAGATGAAAAAATGGTGATGTTGTGATGTCTGGCGTAGTGTTTTTCTCTCTTAAACAGTAGCTTGGTGATGGTAAAGAAGGCCTTGAGTTCAGCTGTTATAGCCATAAGATTTGGTTTTAAATCATGACAAAGTACATTCAAACTATATATATATATATATATATATATATATATATATATAGTGGCCCTAATAAAATATTTGGACACTTAATCCACACCTAAAAATTGATGAATATATTTTTGCATATTGTATATTTTTGTATATATTATGCAGCAAATTATCAAGCAAAGAGGGATTTATTTTTAGGAAATTAAGCATATCCCTTCTCAAGCAAGGCATTTCACACACACAAAAATCTGAAACCATTTATTGTTTGAACACTTTCTGGTTGTGAAGTGTTAGTGAAATATGTTCATAGTTATCTATGGTTACTGTACTAACTCAGAAAAAAGGTACAAAATCTGTCACTGGGGCGGTACCCTTCCAAAAGGTACATTTCTGTACCTTATTTACCCCTAAAGGGTGCATATTAATATCTTAAAGGTACATATTAGTACCTTTTGTAAGGGTACCAGTGTACTAAGACAACCATGTGAACTTAAGGATAACTGACTTTATACATCCACTAAAAATCAACTTTAAGTTGGTTAAAAGACATTGCAAAAAATGTCTGAAAAAAAAAAAAGCTCTAGCATTTGAACAGATGCCACTTGATTTGATATCTCATACAATGACATTCAGACAAGTATAACAAAAGTGTCCAAGTGCTTTTTAAGGCCACAGGTATTGTGATGTTTAACCAGCCTGGTTAGTTCCATAGAAGGCTTTTATTATCCAGCCAAATTGCAGGGTAAAGACATTGTTTTCGCCGCACTGGTCATGGACAGATCCACACTGAATCTGCTTAAACAGAAAGTTCTGCAGATTTCAAACCCCTGTTATACACCTCTCTTAAGTGTTTATTAATGATTTGGCTAATTTGATTGTTTTCAGCTATTATTAAGATTGTCACACTCACTGTCACGCGTTGGTGATACAAACTGCACGAGGACGAAGGAGATCAACGAGAATATCCAGGAGAACAGGCACAGAAACCAACTTAACAGATGGAGAATGGACAAAGACTAAGGGAGAACTGAGGACTTATAAGCATGAATCAAACAAAGGGAACTAATGAGATGATTAACAGACAACAGGTGAACTGAATGACATAATAGGCAACTCAGGAAAACAAGGTCACAACGGAGAGAACAGAAAACAAGGCATACATGTAACACTCACAACATTTTGCTGGTGATTAATTGGCATACAAATAACATTCGGAAACTGTCAAATGTATTATCTATAAATTATGTTTCCATTTTAATAAAAAAAATGTATAATGCGGAAAAAAACTCATATTTTTAAATTTAAAAAATTATTTATAATTTTAGTTGTGATGTCTGTTTATGATGTATTGTCTGTTTACATTTTTGTTGTTTGTATTGATTTGTTTTGTTTAATATACCATAATATGTATCATTCTGTTGAATATTAGGATATTATTGTTTGAAAATAATCAATTTTCTTATGTTTTCTTCACTTTAATGCAGCATTTGAAGGTGGCCCAGTTAAACCATCTAGCCTACATTTCACAAGAACATTCTCTGTGTATGAAGGATTCAATTTTGCAATGAATGCACAACCAATGTGTGAGCCACTTTAGCCACCACAGAATTCTGAAATGAGTCTTTAGAGGTTTACAGCGTTGTATCTGGTAAGTTAAAGGGGTCATACGATGCGATTTCAATTTTTCCTTTCTCTTTGGAGTGTTACAAGCTCTTGGTGCATAAAGAAGATCTGTAAAGTTGCAAAGACTAAAGTCTCAAATCCAAAGAGATATTCTTTATAAAAGTTAAGAGTCAGCCACGCCTACCTAAAACGTCTTGTTCTAACACGCCCCCACATGTCTACGGCACTGTGTGGGAAGATTTGCATAACACCAAAGCGAAACTACTTTGCTTGGTCTTCCAAAAGAGGACACGACTGGAAATCAGTGGTTAAATCAGAACACTGTTCCAGAACAGTTCAACCCAAATATTCAGATGTGTGCAGCACACTTTATGGAGGACTGTTTCCTGATCCTGGTAGAGTAGACTACAATGCCGCCTATTCTGACTCACAGACTGTAAGTACGTTTTTATATTTAAAGAATTTGCCACTGACGATTCAAACACGAGTTTTGAGCAGTATAGAGTAGCGTTTGTAGTTTGTAATTTCTCCGATCACAAATGCAGACATGGTTTTATGTTTACGTGGCGCGATGCAATGCAACGCGTAAAAAGACAGTATAAGTCATTATAATCCGTAATTATGTCCCCACTGAATGCAACAAATGCCTCGTTTATAATGGGTTTTAATGTTTTTGTCTCGTCGCTCCGGCCGGGACAAGGTATCACAATATGGCAAGGGGCGTAACATTTCCGTCACAAGCTTGACGCACTGGATAGCTGGCCAATCACAGCACACCTCGCTTTTCAGACCGATGAGCTTTGTAAAAATCGACGCGTTTCAGAAAGGCAGAAAAAACACATTTCATTACACCAAATACACAGGATAATGTTCTTTTTAGCAACATCATATGACCCCTTTAAAGGGAATATGCATTTATGAATACAATAAATTTATAGGATACGCATACAAATATGGCCAAATGGGACAATGGGCCATCTCATGCAAATAGCGTATTAAAAGACCCTCCAGCATCTCCGCTATGCCCAGTACTCTGCATGAAAAAAGTAACGCAACTTCACTGGTTTACGGACACTCAGCAAGTGAGATTAAATGGCTGGGAAAATTCGCCATTACGGCTCTGGATGACGATGAGTGAATCTGTGCACCAGGGGTTAATAACACAGTAAATCATCAGAAACATTTTTCAGGTTGCTTGAGTTTAATCCTTTTTAATTTAGTTTCCTCCCTTCTGTTTCTTGATTTTGTCTTCATTCTTATTTGCGTTTTTCCACACACACACACACACACACACACACACACTTCTGTCTCAAAGTGATGCTTTTGTTGCATTCCAAGAGGTTGATAAATCAATCCATCAAAAAATTCTTTGCGGTGAAACTCAATCAAGAAAGGTCATGTCGCCGGGAAAAGAACAGATTAAATTAGCATTGAATTAGACATGGAAAGTGAGCTCTGTCAAAACCATCACCGAGCTCAGCACAATTAGAATATGTTAATTATGCATTTCATTAAGGGCCCAGGCGCTCTTTGAATGTGAGATGAAATGTCACTGGTGTAGGCAGCCGAAAAATGGAAGATTGCCAGGCACAACTTTCTTTGTGCAATGTGTGACACCTTCATTAACATCAGGGATTGCTGCTCTGATTAGACTTTTGTATTAGTGGAAGCCTTAGGCCTTCAAATGCTTTGGGTTTTTTCCACCCTGACTGCAAAAAGGACATTGTCTATGGACACTTGAGTGAATTTACAAACCATAACACCTCGTACAACAATATGACTTGTAATTCCTGCACATTAGCTACAGTTCCATTATTTGGAATAGCTTATCATTTTTTTTTGGTGACAGATGCTGTCATTTAGAGACTTGATTTCAAGTACTGCACATGAAATTTAAGCTAATGTGATGGACCAATCAGCTATTATGCATTTCTGCTTGACTGCTGTATCCAACTGAGCTTCACTATCTGCACTTCCATTGGTAGTTCGCTACATGCATATTTGCATAAGTTTGGATGCATCATCAATGGTCGCTTTGACACTGCAGTAACACTTTACACTTTAACATTTGTTTATGCATTAGGTATCATGTATAACAATGAACAACATTTTACAGCATTATATATATATTTATATATATATTATAATATATACATTATATATGGTAAATTAACATTAATGTAATTTTTTATATGTAACTGTTATATATATATATATATAAATTAATAAATATTGTAAAACTATTGTTTATTGTTAACTTATGATCATGTTAAAACAGACTATTTTTAAAACATTAGTCTTTTTTATTTTTATTTGTTTGTATTTGTTTAGTCTATTTGGTGTTGACATTGAGGTTACAGTAAATGATTTCATGCATCTATTATACAAAAAAATTTATGAAACTGCATATCTGTAAGGATTCGTTATTCGTAGAGTTATTTAGTCTGTTCAGCTAGTTCAGGAACAGAATAGCTTTTCACACTTAAAATAGTTAACCCTGGGGTAAACTGAATCCTGGGTTATCTTGTTTGTTCATACTTTGGGTTTAACCATTAATCCTGTATATAAGCTGACGTTTCACACTGTTATAAAACCCTGGGTTAACGTTCTTATTTGCATATTTGCGATCAGTGTCTTCGTTCTCGTATTATGTACTGTCAAGCCATGCAATAGGCCTATTAAGTTATTCCTGAATAGACTTTTCGAACTATAGAAGGTAAGGTAAGAATTCTTCACTCAAATTCACGTGTTTTCCGTCACTATTTGACATTTTCCCGTTATATAACACGCGGTGTTTCCATCACTGTCCAAAGCACGGGAATATGAAGCGAGCGATTGCGTGTCACCGCGATTGTTTTTACAATGCACAAGATTTTCATATTTTCATTAAGAAAATGTTAGCTTACCTCTGTAAAACTTGCCGCTGTGATGTTAAAGGTGCAGTATGTAATATTGACAGGTAACGTTACAGTCCAAATTCAAAATATCGGCTAGTGTTGTTTCTCCCGCCCCCTCCTCCTCATTCTCGACCAGGGTTGCCAGGTTTTCACAACAAAACCCTCCCAATCGCGTTCGAGGGGGGGTAAAATACACGTAAAATACACGTTTTTTGGCAAGGTTTCCCTGATAACATTTTTATCAGGGATATTGGGGTCGCTTCAACCCGCGGACATTAAAAACACAACCCGCAGCAACAGTATTAAAGCAGCCCAATTCCGCGGGAAAACCGCAACAATCTCGACGCTCACGCAGGTTGCCAGATTGAGGGCACGCAACAGGAACGATTGCAACGAGCCTTGATGAGTTGATTTATCGGCGTTTTAATATTCCTCCGCTCATAGAACTTTTTAGATGAAGGTTTTCAGGTCGGGTAGAATCTTCGATCTCTGACCCAGTTCTTTTGCTGGCTTCCATGGCTGCAATACACTGTATTTTCAGACAACTGGCAACCCGGGCTGACGAAATACTATTGGGTAAACTGGCAGTGGGCGTAATCACGCAGACCAAACCAAAAATAGACATCCCGACACTGAACACACATTTCACAGCAGAGTAACTGGCTGTAGCATTGTTTTTCTGAGAAACAAGTATGAGAACATGTTTCCTAAATATCTGCCGACATATAATGGTGTTTTTAATGTTTTAGTGCAGTCAAAATAATTATACAGCAACTTAAAGGTGTTCTGAGTAGATTATAGCATGTTGATATACTGTTTTGGATGTTTGCTGGAAATTACTAGGGAATTATTAGCGTATTCTGTGTAGTTGGCTGCGCTTACTAGCCCAAGGCAAAGGGTTCACCATCAAGTCTCTGTGATATTCTGGTCTCTAGATATGACTCAGGTGCCAGGCCAAAACAAGCAAGCAAACTAACTATTTTTAATGAGTCCAACATCTTTTGTTTTTCCAGAAAGTCTAATCTACTTCTGTTGACCTTTTAAAAAGAGGCGTTTTAGGTGTACGTTTGATTTTTCTGTAAAAAAAAGCCGACAAAATGATGGAGGCCCTGGCCATGAAAAAAAGAGGGGCTCTATCCTTCATAATAAAATGGCAGAGATGCAGAGAACGAGAGTCATAACAGAGAGTGATAATGAAAAAAAAAGTGGGAACCGAGCACAAATGGTCTGGCATTCTGAATGACTTACACTGAAGATCAGTCAAACTTTTAAAAACTTCATTAAAGCAAAATGAAAGTGCTCCCTGGCACTCTAAAATTTAATAGAAGATGCTTGGGAATGGGAGCAGCCTGCCAATTACGGCTTTCACAGCCTTTTTCAGGGTTTAGATGACTGTCTGAGTTCACACTGAAGCAAATAAGAGAGCGTGTTTGTTCGTTCCTCACCCACCACATTTAAGCTGATGTTCATAACGCCACACGATCACCGGCTGTTAATCTTATTCCTGTAAAGATCCAGAAAGCTGGTAATATCACTTCACGGCATCTCTGAGAAGGAACACTTTATTTAAAAATATTTGCGTTGGTTTAAGTGTGTTGGATGTCTCTTATCTGCTTTGTTCATGTATCTTAATATCACATTTCTGTCTATTTGTGCCAAGCGGCAATGTGTTGTCTTTTCTAAAGCATGTGATAAATGATAAATTATTCTAGAGATAACTTAGTTTGCAAAAGGTGCTGTTATGTTATGTTATGAGTCTTAGGAATGCTAAATTCTAGTCCATAGCATTTGTTCCTATAACCACATAGCTGAATCTAGGTAGCATTGTGAAATATTATGACAATTTCAAACAACTGTGTTCTGTTTTAATATATTTTAAAATGTAATTTATTCCTTTGATGTCAAAGCTGAATTTTCAGCATCATTACTCCAAGCTTCAGTGCCACACGATCTTTCAGAAATCATTCTAATATGCCGATTTGCTGCTCAAGAAATGTTTCTTTGTATTATCAATGTTGAAAACAGTTTTATTGCTTAATATTTTTGTGGAAACTGTTTTAGATTTTTTTTTTTCAAGATTCTTTGATGAAAAGAGTTCAAAAGAAGAGCATTTATTTGAAATAGATTTTTTGTAACCTGAAAGTCTGTAAAAGTCTCTTTTGATAAAAATTGAATGTGTGAGTTGAGTTCTGTATAAGTATGCATTGCATTGTCCACATTGCCTCAAATGGGCTATAACAGAGATTTGCGTAAACTTTTTTTCATAGTCAGTTTTCTCTTTCAGGTCAACTACTGGCATGGCAGAGCAACAGTTTGAAGACAATCTAACTGCCTTTGTTGGCAGTAGACGGCGAGGAAACTCACTAGGATTTGGGTAATGGCAGAAAAGCACAAGAGAGAATCTGATGCTTACAATAAGGTCAGAAACATACTCTATACAAGTAGATACATACTTAAAGTATACTTTCAAATGTCTGTGCCATCACACCATACTGTAGGTACTACTTTTCATGTCAACAGTTTAACCTGCTTAAATAAAATTATCATGGTATTTGTCTAAAAACAAATTGTTTATATAATGTGGCTCTAAATGATTACCATATATATTTGTACACCATGGTATTTGCATGGTATTTTCAGATGCTTCAAAGCATAACGCAGTCAGTGCTGGGTATTAACCAATTGCATGTAATCTGGATTATGTAATTCCAAAAATTTATAATTAAATTATATTACATTTTAAAATACTAGTAATCAGACTACAGTTACTTTTTTTTATTGATTACAGGATTACATATTATTCACATGGTCACATGACATGCAGGTAAACAGGTATAGTATTTCATATTTTTTATCGTTTTATTTGATTGCTGTAATTAAAAAGGTTTTAAAAGATTTCTCTTAAAAAGATTAAAAAAGATGCATTTTAATTTTACATTTTTATGATTCAATTAATTATTCAATTTTCAGTTAAACTCACGAACCCCCTGCAGTTCCTTCACGAACCCCAGTTTGGGAAACTTTGACATAATATGACGTTTAATGCACTTCATGTTAATAACAACGACAAATGGAATACATTTTCTTTCCCTTTGTATTTTTATATCAATATCGTACAAGATTGTCCTATTTAAATCAATGTGATAAACAAGTTAGGTCAAAAGTAATCTAAAAGTAATCTGATTATATTACCTGAAATGTGTAATGTAATGGATTACGTTACTAACTGCAATTTTTGAATCAGTATCAGACTACAATTTCTAAGTAATCTACCCAGCACTGACTGTAGTATTACCATGGTACTTGTCCAAAAACATGGTAATATATGTTATATATCATGACTTTTAATGATATATCTGTATACCATACTCTTCAAAATTCTCTTTAAACTGTTGCCTGACTGACTGTAGTTGACCTGGAAGAGAAAACTAACCCAAGCGTTGAAAACGTGTACTAGGCTTGCATTATGAGCTCTGTTCTGACACATTTTGGAGTGCAACAATGCGTGAAATAGTAGCTAGAGTGTGCGTTAACCTAAAAGTGTGGTGGATTAGGCTATTTTTGTTCCCTTAGCATTAATGTAAGAACTGACCCTCATGATGCCAGACCGACTGTTCATCATGAAGATTAATGCTTTGTTTTCCCTCCAAAAATGAAGCCATTATTTTGAGATCTACGTAAAACAACATAAGAATCACTGTAAAAGATATGGCACATCTGACCACGATAAATATCAGGCAAATGCAGTGCTGTACAATAATCTACATACATCTACAGGAAACAGCCAATCGGAGGAGAAATATGGAGGTCTGTCTCTGTTGTAAATATATTCCGTGGCCTGAGGATGAACTCGGAGGCCATGTGACGTATGATTAACACACAAAAGACCACTGACTCTTCACAATGATGTATCTCTGCCTCCGTCTGGTCAGATCCAGTCCTGACATATAATCTTTCTCTTTAAACGCTGATATAGAGATAGATAACAGAGTGTTCTATTGATTTTTTTTTCACTGTCAGCTCAGGCCTGACTGCTGTTTTAAACACTAACGTATGCTTCCTGTGTCATGTATATTCAAAGGACAGTCTCTGCTGTGTCTTATTGTACAATTACATACTCTTTGGCTAAGAGCTTAAGTCAGCATGAAATCAAATTTGAGTGTATTTAATTTCGTAATGCATGTTCCTGATCTTATTGTGATTATTGTCAAATAGCAATTAAAAAAAATAAATAATAATAATTACTATATGTTAGGATTAATTTGAGTTTAGACCATGGTACTGAAATTCATGAAATATGTTTTTTGTTTTATTTTACTCCATGGTCTTTCCAAGACATGTCCAAAATACCATGGTAATACCATAGTACATGTCCAAAAACAATGGTTGTATCATGCTACTTATTTTTATAATTGAGACCACAGTATTTACATGGTACTCCAATGTGCTTCAAAATATACCATGGTATTACTATATGTACAAATATGATAATTGTATGCCCAAAATACCATAGTATCATGTCCAAACCACCATGCTAGTACCATGGTACTTTTTTGAAAGTGATCCCATGGTATTTACATGGTACTATGAGGTACTTCAAAGCATATCATGGTATTGCCATAGTACATGTCCTTAAAAATGGTAAGATCATGGTACTTTGTTATATATCATTGTTCTAAATGATTACCATATTTATATACCATGGTATTTTCATGATACTTTCAGGTACTTCAAAGCATACTGTGGTATTACCATGGTATCTATTCAAAAATATGGTAATACCACGGTACTTTGTTTTATATCATGGCTTTAAATGATTGTCATATTCATATACTATGGTATTTTCATGGTACTTTCAGATACTTCAAAGCGTACCATAGTTTTACCATGGTACTTGTCTGAAAACAATGTAATACCATAGTACTTTGTTTTATGTCATGTCTCTAAATGATGACCAAAAATATATACCGTGGCATTTGCATGATACTTTCAGGTGCTTCAAAGCATACCATGGTTTTTACATGGTACTTGTCTAAAAACTTGGTAATACCATGGTACTTTGTTATATATCATGACTATGATGAATAAATGATAACCAGAAATAATAACATGGTATTTGCATGCACCTCAAAGAGTACTATTATACCTGTCAAAAAAATCTGGTAATAGCACGGTACTTTGGTATATACTTTATATATATACTGTATATATATATATATATATATATATGACAATACTTCTCAATGCTTTCTCAAAAGCACATCAGAGCATACCTTGGCATTGTCGTGGTACTCATCCAAACAACATGGTAATCCTATTTTTCTTTGATTTTAAATATAAATTATGGTCCAAACTTATTACCATATTTATATACCATGGTATTTGCATAGTACTCCAAAGTACATCAAAGCATGCCATTGAATTACCATGACACTTGTCCAAAAACATGGTAATACCATATCATGTGTGCAGTTATGGTTATAATGATCATCATTATGGCTGCCTTCTAAAAATAATTTCCATCATCATCCTCACTTGCTAACGCGAGTCTTACTTCGCTGTCATGCGAGTGTGAAGATTTGGCAAGCAATTTATCTCGAGATTCATGTTTATTCAATTCAAGTGTTTCCATATTAATACAGTTAATCTAATATCTAACTTGTCCACCTTAATTACAACCTTTCTTCTTGTGAACCCTGATCTGCTACAGTCTGAGCAAAGAGCAATGATTAAAGGAATCCTGCACCTCATTTGCACATTGACTCTGTAGGGTGCACACGAGGCGGGCGCTACCGCCACAGCGTACTGAATCAAAATTACGTGACAGAAAGTGGGTGAAAAGGGAGAGAGTTTAAATTCGCAGAGTATCTTATCACGTCTGTAGATACATCAATCCTGGTACTGCGATCAGCACGGTATTCATGGGGATCTGAAAGCACTTGGGTCACAAACTAGCAACGCGGTCAGGTTTATTTTTGCGTGACGATTTTGCAGCTGATCAAAGCGAACAGCTTGCCCGTACCATCACATACATTCTGACTCCTTATGAAATTGTTTTGAAGCATTTACACCATTTTGAGCTTCCTAAATGTCATAATTCCTATTTTTCATAGTCTGATGGCTTCAAAACATCCGAACATCTTAGATTCACCACACCGACGGAGCGTGGAGGTTCTTTTTATAAAAATGTACTAATAAATCCACTGCAAAATCAAATTAACCACGTAAGTATGCTTGCAGTGGCGGAAGCCGAACTTGGCAAAATCGACGTCGGCTCACATTTGCAAATCCGCTGTCAATCTGTCATTAGACATGTTATAAAATAATGATAAGTGTACGCTTCTCGCTCGCTTTAGCGTGCTGCTCTCTGATGTTGATGTGCTGTAATGGGCCAAATGTGCATTGAAATTTGCCTGCTTGAATAAACACAAAACATTCTCTCTCTCTGCCTTACTTTGTATTTTCCTGATGACTGTGTGTTCTCTGGATCAACACTGACTCGAAGGGAACATAAAAGGGTCAACGAGCTTGCGATGGTAACATGGGTGCTATTCGATTAATAGGTTTCAGGATTCATGAGGTGTCGAGGCCAAAATAAGTACCTAGTTTCTCTAGAAGGTGATTTAGAATGAGATACAATCAACAATACAAACATAAAACATATTCATTTAATTTTTTTATTAAGTAACACTTTCACAGTGACACAAGCACAGGCCATGTTTATTTTGCCCACTGTTTTCATTGAGGTCCAATGTCGAGGTCCCGTTGTGATTGGCTGATTACCGTTTCAATGAAATAACACCATCCTATTATGTTCATAGTATGCGTATATAATATTTACATGCATTACATGTATTTTCTCATGCACAGCTTCGGAAATACAAAAATATTTATGAATCCTTTATATTATAATGATATTATAAATATATTTGTATAGTTTTACTATTATGTAGATATTTTCGAGCACCTAAATCGAACAACTTCTCAACAGTAAAAATGCATAGTAAATGTATACATACAATTGATTTACAATCCTTTCAGGTGCATAGTATACACTTTGCCTTGATCTATATATTTCACGCAGTATACTACGCACCTGAAAGGATTGTAAGACAATTGTATGACTCTAAAGTTGTTCATATGCAATTCCAGCATTTTATTCGAATGTTTTTGGAAATTATTTTTTGACGCAATGTAAAAAACTGTTCAAAAATGTATACATTTGACTAATGTGACTTGGTTTTAATGAATAGTATGGTAATACTATACAAAAAAATGTTTTAGGTAAAAAAAA
>NW_015664007.1:302658-309804 GCF_001515625.1 Sinocyclocheilus rhinocerous
TATCAAAGAGAGAATTTTTTTCCTCATATACTGAGTATAAAAAGTACCTGCACCTGATTTGGTTTCTACTGCATTTCCATTTTGCAATTTTTATCTGTGGGTTGACAAATCTCGGTTTTAGGTTTGCAGAAATCTTTGCTGTTCCTCTCATTTGTCTTGTTTGCAGTATCTGGGTGTGGATGAACAGAGATTAAATGAATCATTGTCAGTTAATATGACCACATGTGTGGGAGAAGCTGTTTTTACATGTACGTGATGTTAACACCTCGGCAGATGTTGACTCGGGTGACAAATGAAAGCTCAGCTCTTTTCTGTGAACTAAGAGATCTTCATAATCACAAACAGCGGTGTCGATCAGCCATCTTTCTTTCTTCCTCCTACATGAGCTGAAATGTGAGGTCAAAGTTGAACTAAACCCTGTTTTAGCATGTAAACATCGACAGCATTTGTGGCAGATGACAGAAAATAATGATCAGTCATGGGAAAAAAAAAAAATCTTGTTTAAAGTAACACATTTCCTAGAAGCAAACTGGGCAATTTTTCCAGAGGATTTAAAAGCAGAGATCTGAATCTTTTGTTTTTAAGCACTTACATTATATGAATTTTTCAGTAAAAACCTATGATGATAAAGTTGTTTCTGTTTTCTTTTTTGATATTTTTTCTAGGCAGATGAACTTCTGGTTCTGTGTTTCTGGCGTATACGAAATTTACTGGTGTCACATGGCCGTTGAGAAGAAAAGATCAGATAAAATTACACCAATAAGGTTAGCAGGTAATTCTGTCACACTACTCTCATGCCAACATATATAAAGTTTACATTTTTTGGCTAGGAATGTTCAATGCAATAGATAAGATACAGGAAAACAAGCTACATTTCTAGTTTCAACAATACTTATTCTTCATATATTACCCTTTAAATGTAATAAGCATTATCTGTATACAAAGTGACCTGGACAATTTGGACATGGAGCCACATTGAGATCCCAATATCAATGGGACTGAACCATATAGGGCCTTGAAAAAGAAGATGATAAAAGAAAAGTTTATTACGGAATCTAAAATCATATTGGAGTATCTTTAATACTTCTTGAGTTACTGTCACGCAAACTTTGGAAAATGAATATTTTATGGCTCACAGGTATGTTCTATGTAATTGTTTTGATAGAGGGAAACAAGATACATTTCTAGTTGCAATATGATTTGTTCCTTGGATATTCTACTTTAAATACAATAAGCATCAGCTGTATGCAAAGTGACCCACATTTGGTTTTTGACCCCTGAAAATGTGTAAAATGTAACTATTTACTCTTGGAGCAATATTGAGATCCCAATATCTCTGGTAGTGAACCATATAGGGCCCTAAACATGAAGATAACAAAAGAAAAGTTTGTTAAAAACCAAATTCAAAAGGGACATTAAGATATCTTTAATACTTATTGAGTCTGGATACAATTTTTGAAAATTGATCCCATTTTTTAACTTTGGCACCATTGGCATATGATGCAACAAAGATTGCTAAGATTTTTAGATTTTTCTAACAGACCTACCAATCTCTATGTAAAAATAAAATAATTATGCTGCCATCTTTCTAAAGTCATTTTTACCCCCCTGTAATTTGGCTCCAAATCTCAGGTGAAAATGGTAAATATACACTATTTATGTTTGTCTTTCTTCAGAAAAATTATTAACAAAATCTAAAATTTGAAGTTTGCTTCAAATTGATGCAACGTTTGTTGTGTTGTGATGTTAAGCGCTTGTCTTTTTATGTTTGTTCATTCTCAGCGATCTTCAGGCTTGTGTGTTAAATGCTGTGGTATATGTACAACTAAAACGATAGTCCATATATCTTTGTTTTGTGAGGTGATTGTGCCTTAAAAGTTAATTTTGTTAACTTTTAGCAATGCACTAGCATGTGGATGCCCTCGAATCTAGCAGACGTGAACTAAAAGCCGTAAAACTCCCATTTTGATTTCATGCTTTGCTTCAGATGCACTTCTAAAACCTCTCAAAACATTTTAACTATAGACGACGTGTTTGAAAAACAAAACTGACAGAGATGACAATCTGAAACCTCGCTTTATAAAAGTTTCAGGTAAAGGAACTCTCGCACTTTAAATAGCTCTTTGGCGTAGAGCAATATCTGGAACAGCCCTCCATCATACCGTGTACCTCAGACCAACAGACAGCGTCATCATTTTCAGGGCAGTCGCTATTTTCCTCTTTTCCTTTCCATTTCTCTGTCTTCCTTGTGGCAAGCTCAACTTGTAATGGTTGTCTTTAAATATTCATTCTCTTTCATTTCTGTGTTTCGGCCCAGAAAGACATGCTCAATGATTGAGCAGCGTCTACGTTTCCTTTTTACCTGCACGAGAACGTTTGAAAGGTTTTAGCAAAGCGTCACTCACTTCCAGTCAACTTTTCAAAAGGCCAGCTGAAATAAAGTGTTGCACACTCAGCGAGGAGGAGAGACAGACGTGCTTTCAAGGAGTGTCGCTCTTCCCCAAAAAAATAAAAAAAGATTGTAGACTCAAGTCTCTGAGCAGCTCTAGTGTTTACCCATCAATGGAGATTACAGTAGCTCTGTCTAAATATGCACTATATGAAACAATGTGTAACATGACATTTTAATTGTATGGCTGCTGTAGTGAATTTAAAGAGGCTTGATCAAACCAGGTTGCTCAACGTCTTGTGGCTGTATGATTAACTGGCTGATGTAGCAAACCTTGTTTTACTAGCATCGCTATTCCATTCGCTATTCAGAATTGAACTGAGAATGCCTTTAAATTCCAATTCAATTCCTGAATTTAAAATAAGGAAAGAGAATGTGTAATTGTAAATACAATTTTATGACTTTCTAAGAACTGCAAGTGTAGTTTTTAATTAAATAATAGTAATTAAAAAAATTATTTTAACATTTAAATGAATATTTTCAGTATGCATTTCCAATAAACATTATCATGTTCACACAGGAGGGGTATTTTATTTTATTTTATATTTTATTTTATTTTATTTTATTTTATTTTATTTTATTTTATTTTATTTTATTTTATTTTAATAATTTAATTTTATTTAATTTAATTTTTATTTTATTTTTTTTTAATTTTATTTTTATTTTACATGGGATTAAAGTTTTTCAATATTTTTCTGAAAGGCAAACAGAATGCATAATTTTAAACTGATTTTGGATCAGAATAATAAAAAAATAATTTAAAAAAAATAAATTTTAACATTTAAATTAACATTTTTTTCAGTATAAATTACCAGTAAATATTATGCACAGACAATTGGGGGTATTATAAATATTATTTTATTAACTTTCAGTTTATGGACCATTACATTGGACTGCATTTTTTATAAACTTGGCTATGTTGTTTATTCAACGATTTTTTATCAGTATTTACAGAAATGACTAATCAGAGAAATTGTATTGTAATTGTAGGATTAAATATGTATAATTAGTCAAATGATTTGTCTCAAAACTTGAATTATTTATGTCTCAAAACTTCAGCAATTCAATAAATTCCTCTTCCTGTCATTTCAGATCAATTTCCAATTCAACATCCTGTGAAAAGAATCGGAATGTCAAATTTGACCTAACCCTGCATTATCATCAAACCTTTTATTTTATTTTTTATAACAAATCACGGTTAGTCAAACTATCTCTCTTTAATTTACAATGGATATCATTCAAATGTATCCCAGAATTCCTAGTCTGCCTTGTCAGATCCTGATTTACACATCGGAAGCGTATTTTTTGAACAAAGAAATGCCATGAAAAAAACAGACAGCATAAAGACAGACGTCCCATCTTGACAATCTTAAATCAAAGTGATGAAAGCATCTCATTACACTTCTTTGTACTTCACATTCAATACTAATAACTCCAGCAAAACCTCTTATAATCACAACATATGGAAAGATTCACTAACATACATGTGATTATTTAGACCTTTTCCCTGACTTCTTGTATTCACAACGTCTGCGTGTAAAACTATAATCAAGCTGTGCTCATCGCAAGCCACTTCTACACTGCAAAGAGATGTATGGGGTCAATGGCACCCATTCTTTTTTCTCTTCAAAGGCGAGCGAATGTCAATAGCACATCTGAATGAGAGATTGTGCAACAGTTTAGGACTCCATTACAGCCCGGATGAAAGAACTGGGTCCCGATTGCCAGCACTTCATCAGTATGTGGTCGTGTCACAGCGACTCGCCCGAGGGCCAGAGAGCTGCCTCAGATTGGAGCTGACATCACCCAAATCTAAAAGCAACAAATCACACATTTTCATTGGGCACTGATCTCCTGGCCAGGCCCTGTGCCGGCGTCAGCACAATCACGGCTGCCATGCTGATTCCTGACGACCATCCGACTGCTCGCTCCAGCTGTTGCTAGCTAGCAAAGCAGAAATGTGCCGAACATGGCCTATTGCCACAGACAGCAGTCTCGCCCCCCGTGCGCCATCTCAACACAACCACGGCAGATTGGGCATTGTGGGACGGTTGTACGGTGAATTGTTTTAGGAGCAGATACCATCCCGAAGCGAGTCAGAACAGTCAGCGGCCATCTTGCCAATGCCTCCGGCAGCTATTTCCAGTCAAGTACAGCTTCTGTCGGCTTGAAGGGGGAAATGACAAAATCTCCAAAAGACTTTGGCAAGCCTACTTTGCAGTAATGTCCATTTTTACTTCTTTTTTTGTTTTGTTTTGTTAAAGAAAATATGATGTGCTTGTGCATGCAAAACTCCCGACCATGACACTAAGACGTTCTTGGTGGTTGCCAGGGTGTTGCTATCTGGTTGCTAAGGTGTTCTGAGGGGTTTGCAGCATGTTGCTATACGGTGTTTGGTTACTTGTTATTATGAATTATGAATTTAGCAAAGAGACCACAAAAAGGCAGAGTTATGCTTCGAATGGGAGATTAAATGGAATGGGGCTCAAAATATATTAAATGATATTAATATTTAATATTTAAGAAAATAACATTCAAATTTTCAGTATGCATTACCCATAAACCTATATATGCACATATATTAAGAGTATAATATATTTAGCTTTTTTTAAAGACTGTTACATGAAATGTTATATAATCAACTCAAATTCATCTTTAATCAAATTAATCTTAATGTGGTGGGTATCTATCTATTTATCTATATTTAAAGATATAAAACAATATAAAATGAATTTCCTTGAATGTGTGTGTATGTGTGTGTGTATATATGTGATTTTTTATTAATATTATTTTAATATATTTAAATATTTAATATAGTTTTAATATATAATAATATATTTAATATATGTGTGTCTATGTGTTTGTTTTATTATTTTTATTTGTATTATTTTATAATTATTTATTGTCATTTAATATTTTGTTTTTAATTTAATAATTAACATCAGTGTTTATTTTTATTTTTGATTAACATCACTGTTTATTTTTATTATATCGTCACGTGGTGGGTATTTTGTGGCAAAATTCAAATCTTCAAGTCTTACCAAATAATTTTTTTTTTAATATCATTTTTAACTTTTTGACAGTATTGCACTTAGTTTAAAGACAATTAAAGCATTAACAACAGGTTTGGCTTTTCGTCAGGTTGGGCCAGCTAACATTCATACACATTGAGAATGGACTGATGACTGCCATGTTGAGCACTGCAGTTTCTCCCATTCATTTGTCTCCTCTTTATACTGTCTCTGAACACTCTCAAACAGTATATCAGCAGCTTTATGTGATGTAAGACTGATGCAGAGTGTAATATGTGCATGAATAAAGCATGTCAGTGCTGTATAAATGTGAGCGTGCATCTATTGGTTATGAATTGCCTTTATCAATGGCGTTCCTAATGCTGACAGTGGAAAAATGGAACATCAGTTATGTGTTTCCATTAAATGGAGCCCAAAAGTCCTCGGGTTACTGTTGTTGGTACATCTCAATCTATTTTGACAGTCTTGTCTATTGGCATGTGTATATCTGAGCTAATGCGTGCATGAGCGAGTGTGTGTGCCAACTCCAGCAGTCACGTGCAGGCCATCTGTGAGCACGCGAGCCAGGAGGATGTAATGGGTCCTGCTGTCAGGCCGGTAGCCCTCAGGTTATCTGTCACTCATGGAGATATGAATTAGCTGTGACTCCATCAGGATTCAGCTTTCCCCCTCATCCTGTAAACATAGCCGGGGTTCACTGACCCAAAGCTCAAAACACAGCCCATATGCCCTGCTCAAACGGGCCATCCCGATACAGACTGCATGCATGTGAACATCCCTGGAATGCCTGTAAAGTCTAAGAGGAAGTTACGATGTGACCGCACATTTCCGTATAGATTTATGAGCATTCTAAGTTTAACGTGATTGTCAGGAATTTTCCAGTAATAAGCAGCAGGGGTGTGAATAAACTAAAAACAACAGTGGGGGGGGATTCTCATGCTAAACATGGCCAAAGTTTCACAAAAAGATTTGGACATATTACAGAATATTTCCGTGCCACATATACTCCTTCCGGGTTCATATAAGTTTCGGAAAGTTGGCTGCAGTTTGCTTTTCCGGGGCAGCAACGGAGTTTAGCAAGTGTGTTTGTTTGTTCCCGTCATTTCGGTGACAAATGTTTTATGAACAAGGCCCAGTTCGATGCTGGATTTGCACATCATTTGATGCTGAAAGATGGAGCGGTCCCAATGATAAAAAATCCCGTTCATGAGTCAGAACCATAGGCGGCAAGTAAAACTGCATCCAATTTCTGTGTTTTGTTCGGCACGTAACTGCTCGTGACTCTTTAGCTTCGCCCATGGCACGCCTCTAGGAGCTCGGCTGTTTTCGGCGAGAAGTGTAAAGCTGTAGCCTTCTTTTATAAATCTGATAAAACTAAAGACTCTTCGGAGATATGAAGGATGCAATACTACTATACAGGTACTCAAGATTAACATGAGATTGGCCGAAACTGTGTTATGTCCCCTTTAAAAGACTGAATCATTGAATAGAACCAGTTCATGTGAGTCGTACGTTCGCAAATCAGACATTACGGCTTGTGCTGTGAATCAAACGCAGGAACGCGCTTTAACGAGAAGAAATATGATGAAACTAATGGCGACCAAGTTTTAAATGCTACAAAATCTTATCAATTTTTTATTTGGCGGGGGGGGGGGAGAGCATTTA
>NW_015664007.1:313820-332582 GCF_001515625.1 Sinocyclocheilus rhinocerous
GTCAAGGTGGGCTAATATATATAAAAAAAAAAATATATATATATATATATATTTTAAGGACATTCGATGTATAACATTATTCAGAGACATACTCTGCCATACTCCGCAAATACAACTTTTTGATAAAAATTTGCAATCTAATTCATAAATAATTGGCGTCCCAGGTTAAGTGACATGCTCACTTTTTAACCCGTCTCTTAGAGTAGAAAACTGTTGAAATGTTCCAACACAAGTCATTTTCCGAACATTTCCCATTATTTTGCTGTTCATTTGACATGTGACACTTAACGACTCTCTGACATTTTTTTTGCCCACAAATTTGAGTTTATTTTCAGTCCAGTTTTTTTCTAGGCTTGATTGTGTTTATGGGGTGCAGTCTACATGTGTTAATGCTTCGTTTTTAAAAAAACGCATTCTTTTTCACATAATTTACCTTTATTCCACACCTCGCTGTCCCTTCTCTGAGAAACGGGCTGATCTTTTCCTGTTTTTATGAAGCCCCGCCCTCAGAAATAGGCGATGGGCTCTGATTGGTTAGCTAGCCCAGTGTGTTAGAAGACTAGAAGATTCATATATGAATGGATTTTTACGTGCACCTCTTTTATCTTCCTCTTCTCTAAAGCAGCACAGCATGGCCTCGCCCCCTTTGCTGCCTTTTCCCGAGGGCGGGGTTTATCTGGGTTTGTGATGTCACGAACCCGGGAAGTAACTCGTTGTAGTCCCTACCAGTCGTCTTTGTAGGCATTAAACCGCCAGAATTTTAAAAGACGATATCTCCATTTGCATTGAACTTTCAGCTTCGTAACTTTGCAGATATTGTTTATGCTCAAACAGCAACATTACACACTAACTAACGTTAAAAAAGTTTAAAAAGGCCTTTGGTAATTGCCCAGCAATATTTATCAGGACAATAATGTAATAATCAACATAATCGCTTGTTCATTTACTCTCATCCTATTGTTCTTTTAGCATGCGGTGCAGCTTTTAATTTTTTCACTGCCATCCCGTATAAACATAAGAGACACAGTTAATTAATTGCGGGGTTGTTTAAATCCCTGATTGTGTATCCGATTGTAGCTCGCCTTTAATGTGGCAATAAATCTCAAATGACTTTGAATTATTGTTCTGAATTAATATTAGATGCAGAGCGTGTGCAGAGCAGTGGACGCGAGGAACAGTTTTAAGAACCACTGCTTTAGAACATTGATATTGAAACTTGTGAATCCATTAGAATTGTTAGAAGACTAGAAGATTCATATATGAATGGATTTTTACGTGCACCTCTTTTATCTTCCTCTTCTCTAAAGCAGCACAGCATGGCCTCGCCCCCTTTGCTGCCTTTTCCCGAGGGTGGGGTTTATCTGGGTTTGTGATGTCACGAACCCGGGAAGTAACTCGTTGTAGTCCCTACCAGTCGTCTTTGTAGGCATTAAACCGCCATGATTACAATGACGAAAAAGATCCAAGCTCCTAATGTGAATCTCTGACATTGAGCGGCTACCTCGAAAACCATTTCAAATGTTCCCCCATCACACGTGCCCATCCATTGGCAGGGTCGTTTCAAATTTCACCATTAACCGCAAAGGCTAAATGACTCAATTGTGAGTTACCACGGCCGTGGCACGCTTTCATTTGACGAGACACTTCAGAGGCACGCTCTCAATTTTAATTAAGAAACACAAATGACCGGAATATTGCGTTCGTTTTGTCATATTGTTCAGCCTATCTTAAATCATCCTCAGGCTTCCATTTAAAGGAAGTTGGTATTCTGAAGCATAATGGCTCAACGGAGGGAATCAGGAATCCATCGGTGAGGCAAGGCGCTAAATAATTTATGGCTTTAATCTGTGCACTGAGGTGTGCACTCTATGGCTGTAATTATAAATGCAAGGAGGAATTATTGCGGAATACTTTAACTGCATTAGGAGTCATCTGATGAGCTATCGTGATTGCCTGCTCATTTCCAACAATGGAGGGCACACCAGTGTCAGGATGCACAAATCACCAGGTGCTTTCTCCCATTTACTATCAAATGTCACTTTCCTGTTATAAAACAGATACGATGGGGAGTGGTAATTGGTGGCTTGATTGCTAAAAAAAGGAAGGAAATCGCATAAAATGTTGCAAGTTCAGAGGGTAATTATAATTTTTCATAGTTTTGGAAGCTGAGGGAATGTTTAAGTGGATCATAAGTGATTCTCGATAGCCAAGTGACATCATCAGGGTTAAATGTTATAGGTGAGAATGGGGCTAGTTGTCATATTTTTTTTACTCTAGTGAATATTTCACGATTTACGTAGTCTTGGCTACAAAAACAATGAAAACTGAATAATTCCACAATTTCCCTGAAAAAAAGATACAGTTCATTCTGAACACCTTTTGTTGTGTGGGGTGCAGTCTGACATTAAACAGCCTTTTATTAACACTAAAACTATGGGAAAAAAATCATGAAAGAGCAAAAATGTAATTTTTATCTCAAAAATTACATTTAAAAAATGTAACATTTAAAACACGTGACAACCTGCCCTGATTTATTAAAAAAAATTCCTGAGAACATTTCAACATTTAGTAGAAAGCTACCTGGATTTATTGTGTTCAGTTCTTAAAAAAAAAAAAAAAAAACTACCTACATGGTAAATATAATAAAAACATTTTTTCTAGAAAGAAAGAACAGAATACTGAAAAAATATTTCAAAAAAATGATTCTGCTTTGTTCCAGTCAATAAGAATGGATTTGAAGTGAAGACTTGTAGACAGTTAGAAAATGTTAATGCTTTATTTGTATTGGTATAAAAGGTGCAGTGCTCTTTTGTCTCACTTAAGCATTTTCCGGTGAGACACTTTTTTCTGCAATGCTAAATATACATTAATGTGAGACTTCCTCGTGTCAAACCTGTCCAAATCTGTAAGCCCACACACTGAATCTGCACCTAAACATGATTAAACTTTTATTAAAGTGCTTTTCTGTTCTATCGTTGTGACACAAACATTTTACAGAGCAAATATACTGTACATTTCAGTAAATGTTTTTAATGTGTGTCTGGCTACCTGTCTGAGCACCTGTGTGTGCACACAAGTGCATGATCAGATCTGCAAATTACAGTTAATGCATCGATCAATTTGTTGTTAAACGTAATACAGTTAAAACTTGCCATATCATACAAATAAATAGTAGTCATAGCCAGAGCTATTGCATGCAAACATCAGCATTTATGTCTCAAGCAGTAATACATTTCATTACTGGTGGTGCATTTGAACAGGGTGCAAAGACTTACGTCAATGTATTCTTAATCTTTTTATGATTATTTATTTTCTAACAGTACACTTTATTCTAGCCCAGCCAGTGTCCATTTAGTCTAATATGATGAAATGTTGATTCTGAAGTTGAACTTTAAGCATTCTATGTAATGCTACTTGAAATATTATGGGAAAAAAGGAAGAAAAAAAAAGAAGACAATTTGACCCGTGTTTTATAAAAGCAGAACAATTACAGTTATTTACCAACAAGATAACTACAAGTAGTAAAAATCAACAAAGCTACTCTTTGTCCATTTCCACAAACTGTGAATGATTCTCGGGGGATTTACTGTGAGTTTTACTCAAGTGAAGTTTGACCGCGTGATTGCTGGCAAATGTCCGACTGCAAAGCTTGCATTTGAACTTTGAGTCAGATTCCTCTTCTGTGATCTGTGAATCTGTCGGCCGGACATTGAGCGCCTTTGAACGTTTGGGCTCTGTTACTTTAGTTGGATGTTCTATGGGTAGTTTGTTCATGTCCTTGATTTGGAAACCCAGGTGGTTCTCCAGGTGGGATATAAACTCAGAGGGTGTTCTGAATTGCGATGCACAGTCATTGCAGTAGAAGACCGGATGGCCAGTGTCCATGTTCTTCAAAAACTTGGTCCCTCCTGTTTTCCTAAGCTGGTACTTGACATTGGCGAGCCAGTGGCTGATGGTGGTCATGGAAAGCCCAGTGAACTTGGAGATGTGCATCCTCTCCTGAGGCCCGAGGTCTGAGAGGAGATACTTGCCCTCAGAAGTCTGAAAAAGGCAGGAGGTGAACTGGGCTTGAAGGATGAGCAGATGTTGGGGGTTCCAGTTGGACTGTCTGCCTTTACGCTTGTGAACCGAGTACATTTCACAGGAGACATCTTCGAATCGTTGCAGGTCAGTCTCCAGCTTCATGACAGGCACTCTCGCTGGGATTGAGGGCTTTGGGGTTGTGGCTTTTGGAAGAACCTTCACCATGTCGGCAATGTCAGAGAGGGCATGTTTCTGGGGCACTGGAGTGGAGGACTGCAATAAGAGGGAAGACTTTCTTTTGTTGTGTTTGTGTTTTGTCAAGTCTATTGGTTGGTCGTCATTTGTGTACATGAAGCTATTGCTGGGCCTGAGGGCAGCAGATGCTGACAGTGCCGAAATTGGTTTCTCTAAACCTCTATTCAGTTCTGAAAAGAAGGATTGTGTGCGACGGGAGAGGATGCTTTCGGGCCTGGGCTTGTTTGCTTTACCCAAATGATTGTTCAAGACAGACTGTAGTGCGCTTAGAGGGTTTATGCTAAGGACTTCCTGGGAGTCGCTGACAAGCTCTGAAGAACTGCTGTGCCCGTTGCTGGCAGGGGGGCTAGGTGATGGGTTCCCTCTGTCAGAGAAAGCTGGGCTCAACTTCCCTTTGATTGTGTCATTCTCTTCACTTACACAGTCTGCATCCAGCTTTGAAGAGGAGGAGGAATCATCTTGACAATCACTGTCATCATTCTCCACCAGATCAAACCTGCAGCTCTGGCTCTCTTTGCCGTCAGATGCGCCACCCCTCTCCTTTTTGATGTCCGAATTGTGATGTCCCTGGAAACTTTCAAGTCCCCGAAGTCCCTGATAGAACTTCGCCTTGGGTGCGATGGCTCTGTGCTTGTGGTTGAGATTCTGCTTGAGCTGGATGGGAGGAGAAGAGGAAAAGGAGGCCGTCTTGATCACCCCTGATAGCTGATAGGCCGCATGAATGCTGGGGTAAGCGCTCCAGCTGGGGGTCCCTGTTTGAGCTTTATTGATTGCCGAAGCCACCGTGTTTGCTAAAGACTTGAGAATGTCACCGCCTCCACTGGACCCCTGCTCAAGGTCTTCTTCTCGCAAGTAGGGATACTTGAAATTGGCGTCAGTGGACTTCCGGTCCTCCTCATCTTGTTTGTTGTCCTTCTCTCCATTCTTTTCAGCTTTGTCTGGTGACATGTCCCTTGGAGTAGCCCTCTCAGAGTCACCAGATGCTGTGCTCTTTGGAGAAGTCTTTTCTCCTTCAAGTTCGTTCACTGCTGGTTCAGCAAGTGTCTGCATTTTCTCTATTGCTAGAGGATCGAGGGTTAGTTGTTTGCCTTTCTTGGAGGCCGAATTTGTCACTTTAATGAAGTGGCCGGTAACCATCATGTGAGTGGTGAGCTGCTGGAGCGTATCGTGAGAGCTTCCACACTCCATGCACTTCAGGATCTGAGATTTGCATGTCTCAAACTGCCATGTGTAACTAGCACCATTCTGATAGCCATAGCGGCTGTTGGGAGCATTGGCGAGGCCAGACAACCTTTGTGCCTCACTGTAACCTGAAGCCCCTGTGGTGGAGTCGGGTGAACAAGGCCTTATGGCTTCAAATGCACGTTTCTTTGCTGGCGGGACTAATTTGGGAGTGATTACTGGAATAGGTTCTTTCAAAGGCACTTTCTGGTAATGCTTCGTTTTGATCATGTGGACGCTTAGATCTTGTAGAGAATCGAAAGAGTGGCCACAGAACATGCACTTCAGCACCTTTTGTGCATCTTCTTTGCCTTCCATGTGTTGAAGGTTCCTCTTTCGGTTCTTGGATGATGAAGTGGACGCGATGTTTGGTCTTTTGTGGTTGTCATCCTGGTAGTGGCCACTCTTGTTCATGTGTACCGTCAACTCCACCAGGGTGTCATATGCCGCACTGCAGTCTTTGCAGCGGAACCGGCTGGCGCCCGTAAAGACCGCACCGCACGCTTTGCTACTTTGCCTGTACAGGTGGACGGAGCTGAATAGATTAGGCTTTGACACAGGTTTCGGGGACAGCGTTTGCTGCAGGGTTTTTGAAAGTGCGTCCTGGTGCCAGTCAAACATGCTCTTGGTGCTCCCGTTGGTGCTGTCACAGTTTGCTTTGCTGCCAGTGTTAGCAACCTTCAAATCTAGTCCAATCTTTGACCAGTATGAGTCTGAAAGGAAGTTGGCATAAGCAGCCCTCATTTTCTCCAGGCTACTGTGCATGTCATCTTTCAGTTTTGAGCCCTGGCTCTCTGTGTCCTTCTGACTTCCTGGTGGTGAGGTCTTAAAGTCAGACAGTCTGTCACTGCCATCGCTCAGACGGGATTCCAGCTCAACCTCCTGGTTGGAGAGGACACTGACCGGAGAGTTCTGGAAGCTGTATCTGCTTTTGTTGTCTATGTCTTTGTCTTCTTTGTCCTTGGAAGTGGGCCTCTCAGAATTCTCCTCCTCGGCCTGCATTTCATTTTCGCCCTCCTCCCCTGTGATTGACTCTTGGACACCACCATCATCATCTGGCTCGTATGCTGAAAACAGAAAAAAACAGAGAATAGTGTTATAATAAGGGCTGTCAAATGAAATGTAATCAAATTAAGTACACGATACAGTGATTAATTAAATTAATCACAAATATTCACATACATCAATATTTCATGAGAAAAGACCTCAAATGCAGATAATTCAAATGCTTTAGATACATGTACTTCAGTTTGTGCTTTCTAGTTACATAAGCATTATTTTTCATTGCTTTTTTAATAATTAGATATAAATGCATTAAACCAACAACCCTAGTTATAGCTGTACAAATAAAACAAATTTGAATGTCTTTTAACCATTTATACAATATATGTATGAGCATCAGATCTTTTAAAAGAAAAACAGGAGAATACAAAAATGAAGTTGATGTCATTTATTATTAGAAATCGTTGTGTAGTACTGTCATCCTTCTTCAAGTGGAGCATTGTAATCCCTTCTCACAGATGCTTGTGTGCCTGTAATCTTCTGGTAATAGTGGGCAATTTGGCAGCATGTGTGATTCACAAGTCACGGACTTAGTTTTCCGAAGGTTTCATCTGTTTACACCTACCGTATGAGTGCAGAGTAAAAGGTGATTTTCTCTAGGTGATAAGCATCATCGCAATAGTCTAGTTGTAAAACTATTTGATAGGAGCCTAGTTGATTCCTGCACATCTCAAAACCTAATGTAAAATCTGTTAACAAGCTCTGCATGCGATAAACTTGATCTGAAGATATATTTCACTTTTAAAGATTAAATGGTTAAAAAGTGGGTTCACAATGTCTGGAAAGTTCTTATTTACTGTCAATCATTCTCATTCAGAATGAGGCAAAAACATCATGAGACCGCATAAATGCAGTTAACCTAGTTAAATGCAACCTGGCATCCTTCTGATCCCTCCTACATATTTGCTGGCTACAAATTAAGCACTATTGACTAGACTCAAAATCATTTCCTAAATCTTTCATAATTTCTTAAACTGTACTGTATTATTCACTTAATAAAATATATCCAAGGCCATCAATTACATCAATCGCTGCGGTTAAGAAAAATCAAGATCATCTATATTTTATGAACACATATTTGGATAACACTTTGAATTTCAAGTGCTATTACACACAGATGTGCTCAGTTAAATATACATAGGACCTAACAGCCCGGGCCAGGCACTTGCCTTTCATGTGGTTAATATTTTTCTGAGCTGGAGATGCTCAATGAGAGCAACTCTCAAATATGAGGACTAAAAGTGCTACGCTGTGTAGCCCTCGCTATGTCCTGTGCGTTTGGATTCTGAAAATAAGACTTTTTATCAATATTTCAAAGGTGCCTCAGGAGTAAGCCTGGAGGTGAACCGATGTCAGCAAATGGATAAAAATGGAGCTGGGAATTAGCCTCTCCAAACAAACCCAAAGAATGGGGTCCCTCGAACTAGGGGCCCGCTGTGTCCGTACAAAAGCTTCCCAACGTGCCACGACCTTGATCTTCCGCAATGAAGATTTCTTGAAAATGACTGACTACGACGGATGATTGCATCCCAGAATGTGCTCATGCACTAGCAGTTTCCAAGAGGAGCATCATGTTTTATGTATTGCGATGTGTATATATAGTTTTGACATAAAAGGAGTGAGATTGTGTGGATGGTGTCGCAAAGGTTTGTAATCACTCAACCAGTCGACTGGCGTCATGATGGACAGCAGTTTTAGCTGAGCTTTAGATTATTTACAGGATGTGTGGGATCAAAAAATGTAAAATATGGAGACTGAAATTAACCTTCCTTTGCACTATTGCACAATCCTTGTGCTTTTGCGACGAAATAGTTAAGTTATGGTTTTGTTAAAAATTATGTGATTTATTTTTTTTTTTTTCAGTGACTGGCATGTTTCTGCATATCTCTGTGTTTATAAGATTTTTACGATAGTTACAGTCTAAACAAGCAAAGTTACCATGACACCGTACACCTGGAGAAATCAATCGACTGCTATTTGGACTGCGGATGAAAGATAGACGGCTACATGAAAAATGCATTAGTCCACCACACTGCATTTTAGTGAACAAGTAATACTCTTTAACCTAATAAAAAATCAGGACAGGTCTGAGGAGCGTCTCATTCAGAGCAATTAAAATGGTTTAATGCAGGTTTCATTACTTGGACATGCCGCGGGATCCACTCAGCCTGGCAACCATGTTCTCAGACTTCAAGCCAATCTAAACCAAATATTTGTTAAATTTACAGTATTTTGACATATTCATTTTATTTTGACACTCAATTGCTATGCATACATTCACCTCACTAAGACAATGTTACCTATTAAACAAATTCATTTTGTATCTCAATTAATTTTAGCTGTTTTAGAAGTGAGGGTGGAAAACCGGTACCATTTGTGTCCCTATTATATGTGAGTTTGTATACTAAACTTATACATGTATAATTGTTATATGGATATTTCTAGACACACCAGCATTAAATTCTGTAAAACAGTCAACTCTGTATCACTGAAGGCATATTTACATTCAAACATACACATTCCAAAGTTTGTGGCTGGTAAGATGGTAAGATGTTTTTGAAAGACTTGTATTTATTTGATCAAAAATGCAATAAAAACAGTACTAATTTGAAATATTATTACAATTTAAAATAACTGTTTTTTTATATGAATATATTTTAAAATGTAATTTATTTTGTGATGCAAAGCTGAATTTTCAGCATCATTACTCCAGTCTTCAGTGTCACACGATCCTTCAGAAATCATTCTAATATGCTGATCTGCTGCTCAAGAAAAAAAAAAAAATATTATCAGTGTTGAAAAAAAGTTGTTCTACTAAATATTTTTGGGTAAATTATAATACATGTGATTGTTCAGGATTCTTTGTTGAATAGAAAGTTCTAAAGAACAGCATTTATTTGAAATAGAAATCTTTTGTAACATTAGAATGCCTTTGCTGTCACTTTTGATCAATTTAATGCGTCTTTGCTGAATAAAATGAATTTCTTCAGTATTGAAATATATTAATTTAGCTTGAAATGCAACAATGCAACATTATTTGCCTGATAAAACAATTAAATTATTTACTTAAAAAACTTTTTTTTAGAAAAATCTTTTCTTCATTTCATGAACTGATGTGGGTGGCATTATTGAAGTCACTGTTCCCTGGGCTCCAATTTCTTCATCCTCTAAGCATCTGAAATACACATTAATACAACCACAGGCACATGTTAACCTTCCAGGCCCAGATCTCTCCAAAATCCCTTCATGAATGGTTACATTTCCCTTCCTTACCCATTTGTAATGGGGCACTTGTGTTAGCCAGCGTGTGATCCCTGCCAAGCGGCAGGATTTCGGAGTACAAGATCAAACACAAGGACACCACTCCCACAGACATGAGATACACCAGCCTTTCCCATAATCCACTACTAGGACTCAGCCACACTAGCAGGCCAATCCCAACCCCCTCTTCTGTTATTGATGTCTGAGCCAATAGAACAACCAAAGCATAATTTGATCTCCGAGGTCGGCTATTTGTATTAATTTCAGTAATATTCAATATGCATTATTTTGATTTGGTCTAAGCAGTGCATACATTAATGCCTTTCGTAATCGCGCATGCATGGCACCTCATTCATTTAACCTCTCAAAGAAGCCAGGCTCGTTCGTCGCAGACCCGCGCACCATCGTTGGGGCTCTCTGCGCTGTATCAGAGCAATGAAAACAGCCGTCGGTCCAGCTAGGCTTACAAAATAAGGCACTGGCACGCCTGTGCAGAGATTTAGCATGTCATAAACTTCTGTAAACCCTCCAATCTGTGTCACAACAAATGTATATCTTCAGACAGGGATATTCAGAGGTCAAAAAAGCGAAGGTGTCCATCATAAATCAGCCACTAAGTGTTTATAACATTAATCCATTGGGAAAGACTCCTGGCATAACACAGCAGCAGCTGGATTTCAAAGAGCTGTCTGAGTCCCAGCCAAATGGCTGCAGAAGGGCGAAGAGAAACGCTAGCATTAAATGCACTTTTCACATCTGATTCATATATACAGTAGTGGTATTATCATGTTTTTTTCTTAAGAGTCAGTTCTTATTACTGTAAGTGTGATCAAAGGCTGGAACAAAACCGTTTTTTAATTGTAAAAGAGACAGTGATGTATTTCCAGCTTTTTTTGCACAATGGTGTCAGACGTTTTGATGAACCGTATTCTAAACCTACAAAAACTGTAATGAGTTACTGATTTTGCACTTCGATGGATCAAAGTGAGTGTAATCTGTATCATTTCCTCTGGCACCATCGTTTTAATGTACTCGTGAAAAAAAAGTGCTGTCTTGAAATTTCATGCACCTAAAATGAAGTTATACGAGTTTAAGAAAGACAGTTGAAAGAGTGCGATATTAAAAAAGAAGTGAAAAACGTGAGCATTACGAAAAAAGCATTGAGAAATGCGTGTATAATTTAATACAGCGCTTCAAAATGAGGATCCATCAGACTTCTCTGTTCAACTTTTGATTGAAGCAGCCTTTATACAGAACAATAGAAATGACACAAGTAAGATATAACTTTTGCACATTTCATTTGGAATATATTAAGCTTAGGTTTATTTATTTTTCATTTTTTGGCTTTTTGACAGATATCAGTATCAGGAAGTCGAACTGAAATGTATTATAAAAAGAGATTAAAGCATGAATCTTATATAATTGAAATAAAAAGACAAACTCTGATTATCAAATCATGTATAAATTCTTCCGCTAGCCATTTATTAAAAAGATATTTTAGAATATTATAAAAAATGTATATAAATAAATACTGATTTATTTATTTGACTTTAATTTAGAAAGTGTATACTTTATTATATTTTTACTTAAAAATATTCATATTAAATATGAACTAATTATTTATTCTTCTTGTCCAATTACTGATGTTATTTACATTGTATTTTTAGCAAATTAATTAAATGAAACATTTAATAATTTGTAGCTATAGCGTACCAGAATAAATAGTTTTGCTTACATTTTGAAGTTGATGTTCTGAGGCCGTGTGTCCAATCACGGCAACTCAAGCCACAAATTCTATATTTTTTAATACAAAATATTAATATTAAATATTAATTTAATAGTATTTATCTCTTACAATTACTGATTACTCATTTATATAGTATTATAGCTTATCAAGTATAATAATATAATACATTTAACAAATAGTTGCATTTAATTAAATACATTTATTTAAAGTTTTGCTCATATTTTGATGTTGTGGTTTCACAAATAACAGATTTTGTTATTAAAAATATTAAAATTAATTATTAATTTATTTTGTTATTCCTCTTCCAATTATTGATGTAATTAACATTGTATTACAGCTTATCACGTATAATAAATTAATCAATGAAAAATGTATAATACATTTCAAGAATTTAAACTATAGTTCTTTGATTTAAAAATTACTAATAAATATTAATTCATTTTTTATTCCTCTCTTCCAATTACTGATTACTCATTTACATTGTATTGTAGCTGATCAACTATAATGACATAATAAATGTAATACATATTTAAAATTATAAACAGAAAATATACAATACAATTAAAATTAATAGCATAGCAAAATAAATAGTTTTGCTTATTTTTATTTATTTTAATGTGAGGTCATGCCACACATTGTTTGTTTATTAAAAAATGTATATAAAATGTTAATTTGTTTTTTATTCATCTCTTCTAATTACTGATGTTTACATTGTGTTATGGCTTATCGAGTATAATAATATGATACATGTAACAAATAGTTCAACTTAAATGAAAACTTATATCATTTAATAATCATAGCATAGCTAAATAAATCGTTTTGCTAATATTTTGATGTTGATGTTGTGAAGCTGTGTGTCCAATCAAACTCATGCCACAAATGGTAGATTCAAGTCAAATAATGTAGATGCTAAAATAGACATGAACACAATAAACAATAATTCTTATACCATGTCAGTCACCACTCCTAAAAACAAAGCACAGCTCCGGATCATGTGCAGCAACAGAATTAGACAGCGTTCACACAAATGACTGAGAAACTCCACTAATACAGAGGGAAGAGGAATAATAATAACACTTAAAAACGTGGTCTACGAGGCGTGCGGGGTTTCTTGGTGGACGTGTCCTTTTAGCGTGCCACTGCGGCGGGCTAATCATCCCCTTTGAGACGTGTGAGGTTCTGTTGGGGGTAAATCTGTCAGTCAGCATTCAGTCAGGGGTGTGATTTGCATTAGTTCAAGGAACCAACGTAACACTCAGGCAAGAACTTTTCCCGTCGCTCTCTCGTTTTCCACGTGCGCCGAACTGCCCTAATGCTAATATTTCTATCAGCGCGTCGTCAAACATTTAGCCCCGTAGCGGTAACATTTCTATCATCGATCAGTTCAGGAGGGCGAACAGCTGCAACATCTCCGGCCCTCCGCGAATATGCGAAAGGTAACGCTAGCGTCGCAGGAGACCGTCTAATTCTGAGCCGCTGTTGACAGGTCTGGCGGTCTGTGCCACTTTCGCCACGGATCTCCTTGCCGTCTCAGGCTACAGTTTTTGCCGCGCGCCGATCGATAGCTCTTTTTACTTCTCATTGATTGTCTAGCAGCAGGAGAGACCTAAGCTGAGGCTGTTATGACATTTCTAGATTTCCCCCTGTCCTTGAAACAATCAATTACACGCGCATGGCAATCAAAACCTCTTTGCAAAATGAACCTGCTCCATGACATTTTCATCTCCCGGATTTATGCCACGCTTTAAAAAAGAGAGAGGCGGAATGGGAGAGCGAGAGAGAGAGAGAGAGAAAAGGCAAGATTTTCGTGTCCCACATAAAAAGCCTTCACACACACACACGCACGCACGCGCGCTAACGAAGCAGGTCATGCGAGCGCTGTAATCTCCACTGCAGTCGCTGCTGCACAGGCAGGCCTTTGTTGGACACACTGGTTTGGCTATTGATTTTTGTCATAAGCTATGACAGCCAGGATCACTGTGGGTTTACCTAACTGTGCCCTAAATAGAGTTCAAGAGTCTTGTGGTGTGCGAAGCTGCGGCGCGCGGAGACTTTGATAAATCGCATGCAACAGCAAGACATTCTCATTTACCAGCGCCTGCCTCTCCCAACACGTCTGCAGTGTAGCACAGGAAATATGGTAGATGCAAAAGCAGCGTGCTGTAACTGTTCAGACCGCGCAATCAACGCCTGCAAGGAATGCCAACGTTAACAGAATAGGTTTTTTTTCTACTAGACAGTGTCATTTTAGTATTTTTCATACAATTATACTATTTATTTTTTATACAATTATATAATTTATTAATATTTTATATAATATATTTGTATCTTAATACATTTTGTTAAGCTTTAGTACATTTTTAGCACTTTTGTCATTTTTTGTCATTTCTGTTTAGCATTTATTTAATTTGATTTCAGTTTTAGTTGAAGAACATTTTGTTAAGCTTTAGTCAATTTTATTAAGTGCGTTTGTCATTGTTTAAATATTTGTTTAACTTTATTTTTCTTTCAGTTTTAGTTGTAGTCATTTTAATACTTCAAATCGTATTTTATTTCTGTTAGCTACCACGGCAAAATTTCTATTTGTCATTTTTGTAAGTTTTTCATCGAATATTTATATTTTATTTTAGCTCAGCTTCACTTCAATTAACAAATTTTATTGTTTTAATTAACTGTTTTAATTAATTAATTTATTGTTTTAATTAAATTAAAGTTTTAATTAACAATAACAACACTGCTACTAGAAATGCTTTTATTTTATTTTCAATACATTTTCCTCTACACTTCTAATAATATATCATTCCTGCAGATAAATGCCTTACTTTTAATTAAAATGAGAAGATTAAACTATATTAAAATGTAAATGACACCAGTAACGTAGGCAGAGAAGAAAAAAAAGTAAAATAATATCTGATTTTTATAATAAAATATTATTAAATAAGTATATATATATATATATATATATAATTTTTTTCAACATTTTTAACTTAATTACAATCCATAATTAGCATGCCATTGGATGTTTGGCTATTTAGTAAATCAGTTCAAAGCGCGGCTCTGCTGATGTGACGTCAATTAATACTTAACAGGCCCAATTAAATCTTTTCCCAGTGTATCGCCGCAGGCACTCAGAGTGTGAACATTCTCCGCGTCTACATTTACACTGACCAGAAGTGAGAAATACCAGATCCATATCAAGCACAAAAACATGTTCATCATCAACAGTCTGGCCTCTGAAACAGATTATAAAGATCGATCAAATACTTAAAATAACAACACAGACCTGTGATTATCAAGACAATGTGTGTGAAAAATCCACTAGATCTGAAAAAAAGTGTAAATATACTTATTTAATGTTTATGACAAAATATTATTAAATATTAATTTAGATTTTATTCCCCTCTGCCTATGTTACTGGTCTCATTTACATTTTAATGCAGTTTAATATTCTCATTTTAAAACTAGATATTACAGTATAATTTACATTTGAATGCAATTAAGTCTATACTATTAGTGACACATCAATAAAATAGATATTAAAGCATTGCAGTAAAGTATTATGTGTTGTTTTCGTGCTGAGACACATTGGCTCTGGCTGGAAACCAGGCGGCGGAGAGATCAGCGTTCATTTTTGTATGCATGACAGAGATGTTACTTAAAGCACATTACTTCCTTGACTAAACAGGAGCAATTCATGCAGATAAATGCCTTGCTTTCATATACCCACACATTAAATATTTAATGGTATAATATAATCAAATACAGGAGTCTCAATTCTGGCATGGAAAGTTGCAGCAATTGTGGGCTTGATTCGAAGCTTTTGGAGCAGCTGTGTTTGATACTGTATATCAAAAGACATTCTTTGAAAGAACATGTTTGGGTAAATTAAAGTAAAATCCAAGAGAACATTGTTCAAAGATCAAAGATTCCGTTTATAATAATTAAAAGTAATGTTTACAAAAGCACTTTATGGTCACTAAGGCCTCATCTGTTATAAACTGATCCTTAACCATTTGTGCCATAAACATTTGTGGTCCACAAACTGACAAACATTGGTGATCTTCTCGCTGGAAAAACAAAGTGCTCCTCTGAGACGGCTCTACCTCAAACACAGAAACTCTGCTTCTGCAGCAGCACACTAGCTCCTGTTCCCTCTCTGCTCACGGTGAACCAGATCATGCTGTGCCCTCAACCATGAACCGGACGCTGATGGAAGTCAGGCTTTTTAGAATCTGCTAATGATGGTAGATAGAGAGTGAGCAGTGGGAGGGGCTAAAGACTGGGACTCCTCCTCCACTACGACCTCAAAATTCTACTGTCAATTCTAAAAAGCACAAAAATCCAACCTGAGTAATCAGTATATTTTACTTTTTTTCAGTAAAAATTCCCAAATACCCTTAAAACGCAAGATTTTTACCTGAGGAGCTAAATTGAAATTAAAACTATTTTTATTTATTTGATATTAAAATAAATAAAAAATAATAAAAAATGCAAAAAATTATCATGAGTAACTTATTATATGCTGAACACAATATAATTCAATAAATAGAGCTGTCAATTAAAAAATTGTCAAATCTAAATTTCATTATATGCAAATGTATTAATTATATTTATATATTTCAGGCGTGATTGAATGTCAGTCAGGAATGTTTGCACGGTGGAGAGAGAGAGAGAGAGAGTGGGCTGCACTTTTAAAAGGCCTGTCATCTAAATGTTACACTCTTATGTTCAGTCAATAATAAATCAGAATGCAAAGACTGAAATACATTTTGTTAAGTGTTTGCCACTTAATTTATTAAAGGCAAAGACACAAATGGGACAGGAGAGAGATTTTAAGAGAATGCAGGAAAATATCAGAAAAGTTCACAAGTCATATTTGAAACTGCATCACCCATATGAGTGAACTAAAACTAAATTTGAGCTAAATACTGAAAACTAAAGTAAATAAACTAAAACTGAAAATAATATATATACACACACACACACACACACACACACACAAATTAAATATACTACTAAAATGACAAAAACAAAATTACTAAAACTTTAAGTAAAATTACATTAAAAACACTAATTAAAAATATTAATAAAATCTATAATTGTATCTGAATAATACTAAAATAAAACTGCTAACCAACTTCAACTCAGTTTGTTTCAACCCCTTTTTTTGCTTTTTGTCACTTTTATTTACAGGGAACATAAGATAGGACAGGAAATGACATCATAAATGTCAGGAAATGAACCGGATCCAAAACTGAATTCAAACGTTAGTCTGAATACGCACCACGGCTCAAAGTATCACAAACTAGATTCAAACTCTCACGTCCACATCGCACATGCATTAACCGCTAAGCCACAGTTGAACTCATTTTCTGTGGCTTCTTGCTTATATCGCACACTAAAAGACATGCAACTGTTGTTGGTCCCCATTGAGTTCCATAGTATGGAAAAAAAAAATACTATGGAAGTCAATGGGGACCAACAACTGTTTGGTTACCAACATTCTTTAAAATGTCTTATTTTGTGCTCAACAGAAGAAAGAAATTCATACAGGCTTGGAACAACTTGACAGAATTTTCTTTTTTGGGTGAACTTTCTCTTTAAATCTTAATGTATGCATAACGCTAATAAGACATTCCAAATATCCTGAAACACAGAACAAAGTCATGACATTAAGAAATGTCACAGGACACAATGAGGGGTGGGTGAGAGCATGGGACACCTCACTTCCTCTCAAACAGCTGCTGAGAAACGCCATTGAAGCGCTTGCCACTGTCCTAAATGAAAGTAGAAGGGACGTACTGGTGGAAACAGATCCACTGGGACACGTTCCCCCGTTCTCTGTACTTCATATGAACAAAGCCCTCATGTGGCCTTTGTCACAGTCACCTTGTCTGACATATATAAAAAGGACTGAATGTACCAATGATTACAAAGACAAAGAAGTGGGGTATTGGATCAGAGAACACATAACTCCTCTTTTTATCTATTTCCTCTGTCTATTTAGAGAGTTTACATTGTAATGGGATTCAGAGGTTCTAATTGATTTTTCGAGTTCGAGAACATGCAAATACTTAAAGAAGTGATGATCGCGACCTGTTTTTTGTGACCGAACATCGTTGAAGACAAAGCAAGCCCTCTCCTTTTGACTCCGTGTGAGACCTTTGACATCTATAGACTGTTTTTAACGAGCCGACGCTAAAATTAAGATCTGAATACGCCTCCAAAAACTGTTGAAGGTTTCGTATAATGCCAAGAGATTTAAATCACACACACTTCTCATGAAGGGTAAAGTTGAATAGATCTCAAACTTTGGATGAGAAAGAAAAAGATAATGTTTTCATTTGCTCATCCTCATGTTATATCCAAACCATACATTTTCCATATAATGCAAGTTAATGTGTCAGAAAAGCACTATAAAGTATAATAATAAAAAAGTCCATACAACTTATGCATCATATTCAAAATCTGATGATCCTATACAATAGTTTCTGAATAGAATAAATAAAATATGGTGTCATCAGATGGTCCACATGTTTCGTCTGAGTGACGTCACACATGATGCAACGTATCTAAAGCTGAGAGCTACATTGGAGGACAAGATTTTCATTGAATAATGATTTTAATTGCTGTCCTCTTATTCTGTCATAATTTTACTCTGTCATTCCAAACTTGTATGACATACTTTCTACTGGAAAACACAAAAGAAGATATTTTGAGAAATGTTGGGGGATCCAAATGTCCAATAAATAGGGTTATGAATAAAAAAATAAAAAAATAAAATTTATATATATATATATATATATATATATATATTAATTTGTGAAAATTTCATACAATTCATTTGAGGGCTTTTTTTCAACACATGTTTCATTTTACATTTTGTTTGTAATTAATCACATTGATGTTCCAAAAATATCACCAAAAATGCTATATTAATTGATCTTATGGGCTATTGAAACAACATTGAACCCCATTGACTTTATACATGACATGCAAGAAAAAAATAAATAAATTGTGTGCACGATTTACTAATTCGTTCCCTCGATGTACTAAAACGTGCACACGATTACTATTTTGTTCCCTCGTTTTGCTAATTTGTTCTCTCGATTTGCTAAATCATTCCCTCGATTTTCTAAATCGTGCGCACAATTTACTAATTCGTTCTCTCGATTTATAAATCGTGTGCACGA
>NW_015664007.1:335769-366631 GCF_001515625.1 Sinocyclocheilus rhinocerous
TAAATCGTGTGCACGATTTAGCAAATCGAGGGAACTAATTAGTAAATCGTGCACACAATTAATAAATCGAGGGAACGAAATAGTAAATCGTGCGCAAGATTTAGCCTACTATTTTTTTTCCTGCATGCCATGTGTGGGGCTCCGTAACTTTAAAGGGGTCATATGATGCGATTTTAATTTTTCCTTTCTCTTTGGAGTGTTACAAGCTCTTGGTGCATAAAGAAGATCTGTAAAGTTGCAAAGACTAAAGTCTCAAATCCAAAGAGATATTCTTTATAAAAGTTAAGAGTCAGCCACACCTACCTAAAACAGCTCGTTCTAACACGCCCCCACATACCTACATCACTCATCGCTCCGGCCTGACAGGGCATCATCACAATATGGCAAGGGACGTAACATTACCGTCTCACGCTTGAGGTATTCGGCTAATCACAACGCACTGGATAGCTGGCCAATCACAGCACACCTCGCTTTTTCAGACCTATGAGCTTTGTAAAAATCGACGTGTTTCAGAAAGGCGGGGCATAGAAGAGAAACAATAATGTACAGTATGTGGAAAATAATGTGTTTTTTGAACCTTAAACCGCATAAACACATTTCATTACACCAAATACTGTTCTTTTTAGCAGCATCATATGACCCCTTTAAATGTTATGGAAAAAAAAAAAAAAAAAAACGACAATAGACATTTTCCCAGTCCCCATTCACTTTCACTATATGGCAATGAGCGACCAGGATATTTTTCAAAAACTCGCCTTTTGTGTTATTTGGAAAAAGTCATAGTGGTTTGAATCGAGATGACGGGGAATAAATGACAGAATTTCCATTTTTGGGTGAACTATCCCTTTAAGAAGACCTTAAATATAATGCATGAGTCATATTTTATGGAGGGTTTTTTGGTCAATTTAGAGTGTCCTATTCTCTCATAATATGGGGAACAGTGACCAGGATACTCTTCAAAAACTCACCATTTGTGTTCTTTGGAAGAAAGAAAATCATAGTGGTTTGAGTAAATGACGACAGAAATGTCATTTTTGTGTGAACTATTCCTTTAAAATCATTTGCATTTTCACATACCCTCCCTCCCCAAGCAGATATTCTATAGATCTTTCATTAGATTCTGGCCCCCCTCCAATCACCACTTTGCCTTATACAAGCAGTTTTGTGCAGTTTTCAGCAAAGGATGCATTTTTTATATTCCAAGTTCATTAATAGTAGATAGCCAGTGTTTCCCTTCATTAAATACAATGAGACTTCCCAGTGTATGTGCAACAGAAGCGTGGTGCTGTCAGCTTCTTGAGGGACCAAAGACTGTTTGGTGGCACAAATAAAGCGAGGGAAGACTTCTCTCACGCCAAAACCTGCAACACAGCGGGGAGCGAACACCAAAGGGAGAGAGAGAGAAAGCAGAACGCTTCCAAAACAGACCCTCTGTTCACGGTTACTATTCATTTTAATGGCAAATTTGTCGGGAGTTGTTGTCAAATGTCCTCCGCACAATGATTAGGGACCGGCGTTTGCTTGAAAAGCACTGACTTCGGGATGCGCCGGGAGAGCGTTGTCACTCGGCGACAGCCTGTGTCGCAGACAATGGCTGCCTGAATTGTGAGAAGTGTTGGCAAAGGCATTCCCTGAAAAGTTTCCCCCCTCAATGCTACTTCCCTCAATGCTACTTTACTGCTGTTGGTGGATATTTTGTCGCATTGATATCAAGTTGTTGATTAGAATGAAAAAGGAAGCCACTCAATTGAAAGGCCAAAAGCTCCCCGCAGAGCAGTGTCAGCTACTGAGAGAGATTGACAGTCCTCTTTTGAGTCAACTTTTTTTCACTTCATAAAAGAGCATTGCTGCATGCACTGTCAAAGGAGTAAAGTTGCCGTTTAAGGGCAGCAGGATTTCAAACCGCACAGACAATTTAGCTGGAAAGCGACGGAGAAACCACAACAGAAAGTACAGATTCTAACCCTGTTCTTACTGCACGAACTTTGAATAGCCCATGAAGCAGCATGAGTCACTTCCTTAAGTTTCATATTGACTTGACAGATAAACGAGTTCCCGCTTCGAATGACTAATACACTTCTATCCTGTAGCAGTGGCAGAGGAACAAATTATTTGTTCCTTCATGGCTGTAATGACGCTGAGTAAATTATTCCAAACAAAAAGTAAATGATTTATTAGACTACCTTTTTGTGCTCTTGATCGTAAAGGGGTCATATGAAGTTGCTAAAAAGAACATTATGTTGTGTATTTGGTGTAATGCAATGTGTTTATGCGGTTTAAGGTTCAAAAAACACATTATTTTCCACATAATGTACATTATTGTTGCTCCTCTATGCCCCGCCTTTCTGAAACGCGTCGATTTGTACAAAGCTCATCGTTCTGAAAAGCGAGGTGTGCTCTGATTGGCCAGCTATCCAGTGCATTGTGATTGGCCGAATACCTCAAGCGTGTGACGGAAATGTTACGCCCCTTAACATACTATGATGCCCTGTCTCAAAAGACAAAAACAATAAAACCCATTACAAACGAGGCATTTGTTGCATCCAGTCAGTCTCTTTGGATTTGTGACTTTAGTCTTTGCAACTTTACAGATCTTCTTTATGTACCAAGAGCTTGTAACACTCCAAAGAGAAAGGAAAAATTGAAATCGCATCATATGACCCCTTTAAAAAGAAAGCAAGATATAAAGAGTAATATACAGTATATATTGAACAGAATATATATATATATATATATATATTTAGGGCTGTCAGTGGATTCAAATTTTTAATGTAATTAATTACAAGATTAATTAATCAAATTAATAGCAAATTACATTTGGCTGTGAAAATACCCCAATAAAGCCATTATTGTGTTAAATGAGAAATAGCAAGTATATATTACAAAAAGTAACTTTAGAAATAAATATTGTATTTGATTCAACATAAAATTGATTACACAAAAACATTTAGGCTACAACAGCCAAACATAAACTATGAAACATAAAAGAAGATGATTTGAGAAACATCTCAGTATTTTTTGTTCATACAATGAAAGTCACTGCTAACCAAATCAGTTTGGTTACCAAAATTCTTCTTTTTCTTCTGGTTACCAAAATTCTTCATTATTTTCTTTTATGTTCCACAAAAGAAAGTAAGTGTTATATAATTTTTTCTTTTTGGGTGAACTATCACTTTATTTTTTTATTAAATTATGCTCTAAATAATAAACTAAAACTGCCAGTAGGTGGAGGTAAATGTCTTTATGAGTAAGTCATTGTGTCATTCATTCATTTGATTCCTTCAAACTGCTGATTCATTCAGGAATGAGGTAAACGGCTCTCTTAATGAATGAGCCATTGAATCATTCAGAAACGAGTCACCGCTGTGTTACAGTTCTGATGTGGCTTTATAGGTAATATTTTTGTTGGCAAAATGGAGCAAAAACAGACAATATTGTTTTTAAAATATGACACAATGTTAACTTATTTACTGAACTGTTGTGTAAAATCACATTTGCACTCGCGCTATTCGGGACAAAAACAGCACTTGTGTGATACTGCACTCGCTGCTCGTTTCTGCTGATATCGCTTATTTTATAGGCTACATCACACAGTGAGTTGTTCCCCTGTATCATGTTTGCCAACAGTTAACTGTATAAAATATAAGATGATGTACAGGTCTGAGGTCAGGGCGGGTGCGTTAAAATATGTTAATAACGTTATTTTTCCATAAGAAATGAATTAAATTAACGTGCTAAAACGACATCCTTAATTATATTATAATTATATAACAATTGACAGCAATACATATAAATGTGTATGATTGCAGGGGAAAATATTTTTAGACTACATATAAATAAAAGCATAAAATAAATGAATTACAAAATAATTATTTGAATATATTCTTTATAAATAAATTATAAAATGCTGTTTAAAATAGTTGGAGGTGGACGCTGCTATCATTGCTTGACATGTCTTATCAACAACCATTTACTAAAATCAGATGCCATTAAATCTCCCTGCAATGCCAGTACCAGACAATAGATATCTGTCACTCACATCTTAAAATGGGTTAAGATGTAAGTGACAGATCTATTTATATTAACAAATACATTGATATCCTGTTTTTTAATTAGTTTTGTGAATTATCCCTATTACAAAAGTTCCCTTTTTCCGACACCTAATTCAGAGTGACCTGCTTTCAGCTCTATTGGTGTTAAGTTTCTTAGTGAATTACTTATCAGTCTACATAATGATCACATGCACCCCTCGGCCCTTTTGAGATTCCGAGCCACTGAGGGGTCTTAACCAGTAATGAAGTGGGAGGGGGGGTTCTGCTTGCTAGTACAGAATGGCATGGCCCCTTCCTCCACAGCACGTCTGAAAGTGGTTAATTTATGGAAAAATAGTGGGGAAGGGAAGGCGGCGATATGGAACACTTACCCCCGCGTGACTGAAGGTTGTGCACCAGCAGGGGGAGGAAAACGAGGAGAAAGAGAGAGGGAGATACTGAGAGAGAGAGGAGGGGAGGGAGGCGGGGACCAGAGCGACAGAGGAACGGTTAATGGAAATGAGTGACAGGCTTTCAGAATGATTTACAACGGGCGGGCGGCGGCGGAGCCCGGTGCTTTGATGGATGATCCTGAAAGACGGCGAGCGACCATAAATCATGTCTTTGAATCATTGACAGAGATAAAGGAGGGGGCGAAAATGCAATGGCATTGACGTTCATTCTTCCAATAATGTACATTGACGAGTTACACTACCGAGCCTTAATTAAAAAGTGAACGCGGGCTCTGCTCTCTCTCGCTCGCTCGTCCCCCCTCTTCTCCACTGTGATATCAGCGGTAATTAAAGATGCGTCGAGGCCCCGTCCCCGGTCTTGCTCCCACTTCCGACCGTGGCTCACAGTGGCCAGATTAGATAGACGCTTGGCGAGGAGATAACGTCACTTCCCCTCCTCTCCTCTCAGTGAGGGGCCTCATTGCTCAATGGCTTTCCACTTCACGAAACACGCACAAATACACACCTGCTTTCCCTCCCAACTAGCTGCTATGAGTGTTTCCTACTTCCCTACGCCGTCTGTACAGGTGTCTGACTGGGACTGCGTTTCTAAATTCAAATATCCTGGCACAGCTTGTAGCAGCGCCTTTGCAAAAGCAGTAAAAAACGGCATCCGCACAAAGACGCTGGACAGTATTCAAGCTACACGGATGTGGCAAACAAATTTTGGAGGGCAGCTGCTTCCAAAGAGACTCTTTTCTGCAATGAAGTGATGGATGTCAGGAGTAGAAAGGGAAAGAGAAATACAGCGAGACAGGAGAGCGGGATAGAAAGATAAAGCTGGAGAAGACATGTAGAGGCGGTGGCAGGCGAACTGAGGAGGCAGCATTCCACATCAGATGGGATCCTCCAAAGTGCATACAATAAAGCAGCGAGGTGAAAGTAATCCCGAACATCTGTCCTGGGCGGCATGCACGCACCGCCTGTTTGTTTCAGTCGAGGAAAGAGGCATTCGAGAGGGAGAATGGGATCAATTCATGCACTACTTCTCTGAGGGGATCCAAGCGCAAACGGTACTCTGTTGTTATACATAGCCTGGAACAAGATGGAGACCGATGCAAAGACAGGAAAGAGGTGAAGTGCAAGGGACCCAACTGAATGTTGTTCGGTCGCTGCATGACCTCCCTGCAGGGAGTGTGGCGTGGCAGCTAAAGCTCAGGGCCAGTGAAAAAAAGGTTGCTGGTTCAAGTCCCACAAGGAATGAGTCTTATAGCAAAGTAGAGCATTTGATAGATATGAATAACATGTTTTGAGTGTGTGGAATGCAAAGTTGAGCGCCGTATGGATGAATGGATAGATAGATAGATAGATAGATAGATAAATATACACACTTGCATTTTTTTCTGCATCCTTGTAGTGCATCACCCACACTGAAATCTTAAAATGTGAGTCGCTGTACACAAAAGTGCTACTCACTGACTACTTACTGACATCTCTCCTTTGGATGACTGCATTGTTGAGGATTTTAATGAGGGTGACTTGATGGTACTACCATGGCTTTGACTCATCATCGCTGGATGTGAGTCTAAACGTCCAGCCAGTCTTTGACAATCAGTGAAACCGTGATCCAAACAATGAGGCATTGAGATCGCAGATGCTTCTTTTACTGCTTCTTATGTCACTGTCCTCAGCTGTCAGTGCTTCAAAAGACATGGACGTGGGCCTTACGTCAGAGGCCAGACCTCCTTCTGACTTGGCCACTTAGTTCAAGTCCTGCCTGAGACTGTAACCTTACACTATGGCTCTGTGGGAATTTGTGCAAGTGTGTGTGTTGTGAGCATACTAAGAGACACAAACATGTCCCTCCAGCTGGACGATGACATTTTGGCGGTTCCGAAAAGAAATTGCGGCAACAATAGTGCTCCTGTGGTGCAATACTGTGGCACACACACTACTGGGGCCTAGCGAGAGGTAGAGAAAAACGAGGTAGCGTTGCACCAACCTTGAAGTCTGGGTTTGGGTATTCAATCTGGTAATTATTTTTCATCGGATTCTGAAGTTGTAAATCTATCATGTCGGATCCCATGCTGACATTTTCAAACATAGCTTGATGGACACCTGAAGTAATTACATGTCATTCCTCTGTTTGAAGGTTTCCAGGTTTAGTGCCACATCTTTCTATTCATCTGCTGTCGGCAACCTGCAATGGCATAACTCAAATTTGATTCTATCAAAAAAAGAATGCGTCCTTGATTCTCGACAAAGATGAACAGATGAGGAATTGCATACTGTGATGTGAACACACCAAGAAACTCAATAAACTCGAGAGAGTCTCTTTGTCTTGGAGTATTTACTCGACTCGGGGCCCTGTGATCTTAAATGGTCTTAAAAGATGATCCATACAATAATGAAGTCCGCTCTCCTGTTGGCTGGCCTCCCAAACGCACAACATAATCAAAGCGAAGTCACCAGGGGATTCTGTGGAGCTGCTCTGTGTTTGACGAGCAAACATTCGTTTTATTTGTTTGTCACGGACCTCTTGGCTGAATCCACTAACGATGGCAGAATATTAATTGATGTATATGGAATGTAAATACCAATCTGTAAGGTAAAAGTGCTGCGACGTCAAAATTATGTGTGTGTCAAATTGATGTATACTCAACCTGAATTTAACCCTGAGGTTTATCAATCTCAGATCAGCAGCGGAAGTCATAATGAGACCGCAGTCTTGTTCGGTCCTCACCTACCCACGCACTTGCTACAGAACGGATCCCACCCTCTCCCCTGCACACTGGGTCAGACCACCCTGATTGCAGCAGTGGTGGCTCAGGCATCTGGACTTGCTGTCTTGTTGTTCTTGGAATGCAGTGAAAGCAAATAGCTGCTTAAATGGCCCCCTTCGTTCCCAGACAAAACCAAAAGGCTGTAGAGCCATTCATCAAAAGAGTCCGACAACCTGCTCCTCTACATCCCCCCTCCAGGCACGGCCATATCCCCTCTCTGGGTTTTAACTAGGACTCCATATCATTCCAGAAATGACAAATGATACTTATATCTGTGGCCTGTGCCGAATCAATAGGCATGCAGAACGGCTATCCATCTTGAGAGCTATCGACAGCTGCTGCCTGACATCAGGGGAGAAGCGCCTGGTGGCTTTATTCAACAGTGAGACAAAGCTAATGGCAGCACATATTTTCCCTGAAGTTTGTAAACCGACCGTCCTGTCCTCAGCAGTCCGAGTTTATAGCTTTTAATTTTTTATCTAGCCACTTTTCTTTAGTATACAGTGCTAAAGTTATGACAAACCTTGTGACAAACCAGCTAGTGGCACAGCAACTCTCTGACTACTAGCTTCTTTGCCCATGTTGACTGTATAAATTGCAATTTTTATCTAGCCTCTTCTACAGTGCTAAAGTTATGACAAACCTTGTGTTTATCATAGTGCCACAGCAGCTCTTTGGCTACTACCATCTTTGCTACGATAGGTAGGCTACGTTTTCTAAAGTTTTAGGAGGATTTCTTTTAACAAACATCAAGGCCAGCTCGATTTTATAGATCAGGGGTGGCGAACGTCGGTCCTGGAGAGCCGCAGCCCTGCAGAGTTTTGCTTCAACCCTAATCAAACACACCTGAACAAGCTAATCAAGGTCTGAAGGGTTATTAGGAAGCTACAGGCAGGTGAGTTTTAATTAGGGTTGGAGCTGAACTCTCCAGGACTGGAGTTCGCCACCCCTGTTATAGATTGTAATTTTTATCCAGCCTTATTGCTATAGTATACTATGCTAAAGTTATGACAAACCTTGTGTTTATTGCAGTTAGAACCACGGCAGTATTCTTCTACTGGCTCCCTTGCTACTAGCTTCTTTGCTACGAAAGGTACATTTTCAAAAGTTTTAGGAGGATTTCTTTCAACGAACATTCAAGCCCAGTTCGATTTTATAGATTTAAATTTTTATCTAGCCTCTTTTCTATAGTATACTGTGCTAAAGCTATGACAAACCTTTTGTTTATCACATTTAGTGCCACAGCAGTATTCTTCTACTGGCTCTCTTGCTACCTCTACTTTGCTGCAATAGGTACGTTTTCAAAAGTTTTAGAAATATTTCTTTCACCAAACACGTTGCGTTTACAGCCTTTATTTGTTTTATCTAGCTGCTTTTCTATGGTATCCTGAGCTAAAGTTATGACAAACCTTTGACAAGCATAAAAGTGAAATACTCCCTATGAAAGCTAGCAGTACATTTATGACCTTCTGTAAAGGTATGTAGGTTGTGCGCAAGGCTAGCACCTGCCTGTGTTTACATGGCAGTTTATGCTGCCGTGAGCTGATGGTGGAGCGATACGGGCTCGGGCTGCACAGCACCGTCTGTATCGCAGCAGCTGACAGATAGCACTTCAGTCCAGTTTTAGCTGCACCTTCTCTTGAGAGACCATGATTGATGACTAGCACTGCCACCTATATCCATTTTCCCCTCCGATCTCTCAGGCTGAGGGTCCACAAAACACATTTCTCAACATTTTTCAAACCACCTTTAAGGGCTCTTTACGGGAATGAAGTTAACAAAAACATGAGTTTTGCAAGAAAAAATTTAAAGAGATGACTGATTTGAAATGGTGGTATTATAATGCATTATGGAATTTTAAGGAAGTCTGCAAACCTGGGAGTTTAGGTTTGAACAGAATGATCTTAATATGAATGTGAAAACAATGTTTGCAAAAATTATCCTAAATATATTCCACTTTTATTAATGACAAATAATTGTAAAATCAAGTTAATGTACAGAATGGCCACAAAAATACAAAGAAAAAATATCACTACAAATGTGATTTAATTGGTATGTGTCATTGTGCCTCAAAGAAATATAGAGCTGAGTATTGTCTGTGTAACAGTGAAAACGAACTCTATGTTTCTTGATAATATTTATGATAATATGTACAGGGTGAAAAACAATGGTCCTAGTACTGAGCCTTATGGTACTCCACACCGAATTTGTGATTGATATTCATTTTGAGATTTGCTAAATGTTTTCTTTAACAGCTTTTATTAAATTATTATTGTTTTTAAAGATTAACTTTAAGTGAGTGTTAGATGATGGCAAATGTGATCCAAATGTAATATTGGGGGAAAGAAGCATAAACAATTAAATATTCAATACTGACGGATACAGGAAAAAATAACTAATATTGCCATATGCATGCTTTTCTATCTTTACATCAGTTTCTGCCTTTATAAATACTGATTTTTTCCCCCTGTTAACACAGGACCACATCCATGGAATTCAGGATCAAATGCATTTTATAAACGAGGCCCCAGGATTCCCGTGAGACTATCAAGAGAGGAAAAATAAAAAATGCCGCAGCTCAGACAAAAGACAGTCCTCTGTGTTTTTGTTACAGTCTCAACTGTTTGGACGACGGTCTGGTGTAGTACATCTTTTGAAAACCAAGCATCCAAGCCATCAATTTTAACAATGCCACCATAAACGTGTTAACGAACACTTAGCCTAGCCATCTGGAAGACAATTACACAGGAACAAACATACCAGCTCAGCAACTAAAGGTTGGGTCATCAATCACAGACGATGGTCACAATCTAGATGACTGTTTCTGCTGAGACCCAGCCTAATAACCCAATGAACTGCTGTGTCCAGAAGAAACAAGTTTTAGGCCCTTAGCTTTTCAGTATGCTAAAGGGCATAACAATGATATAACTGTCACCTACGTTTTGTCATTTTATTCAAATGAATCCTCATGAATTGGTTCATTTTACCCAGCAACAGCACCAAAATATTGCGTTCTGTCCCTAAGTTACAAATCAACAATACTGTATATGCATATACTGTACATATTCCTGACCAAAACAGCTATGAGATATCTACATCTAAACAGTGGAGTTAATTCTCCAAGGTGTCCTCCGGTCAGACGTCCACAGTTAAACCAATCCTGCTCTTCTCTTTGAGTAGCTTAATTAATTAACATTTTCTCTTTCTAATTGCAATCATGCGCCCCTTGGGGAGTCATCAAGGGACTATAATTGCAATTACACATTTGGATGAGTTGGTAAAACAATGTCAATGTACACACAAAATCTGAAGAGATACAGAGCGAGGGCTTCAAGTGGGTTAGTTACGCTTCCTGGCGTGGGTTTTTTGATGGGGAGATACTTACAGATGCTGCATATGCAAACAGTGCTAATCAAAGGACAGATCTAATGAGCTGTTTAGACAACATTACATTCATTAGTTTCAGTGTTGACGAGTAACTAACTAAAATGAACAATGCTACTAACTTAACCAAATTTTTCAGTACCTCAGCTGATTTTAATAGCATGGCCTATCCACTAAAACTATTTTCAAACAAACAACTAACAGTTGTGCAATAAAAAATGCTACATTGCCATTTTTATTGCATAATGTAGTATACATTCACCATTCAACCTTACAAACAAACAAGCCAAGGAATTAATCAAACACACTCTTCTGAAATATACCATCTCTCTAAGCAAATCAGTTAATTCGGATACAACTTAATTGGTTCAGGAACTTATTTAATCAATCTCTCTCTCTCTCTCTCTCTCTCTCTATATATATATATATATATATATATAATTTGAAAAAATTTAAATGAAATATATCTAAAATGTAAAAATCATATATATAGTAATTGTCACAAACGCTACTGTGAGGGAGCGCGGAGCGAGGAGACATCAAGGGAACCAGGAAAACACACGTAGCAGAGGAGGTTGACATAAACATAACATGGAGCACGTGGGGAACAAAACACAAAACACGGAACAGAGTCTGACATTATTCCCGTGCTGGGCAATCTGGAGGCCTCTCAGGACAGGCTTACAGGAAATCCTTGGGGGGAATATCATCTTTAGAGGCCCTCCGTAGCCCTCTCTGGGCTGAACTCGGGGACTGGAGCCCTCTCTGGGCTAAACTCGAGGGCTGGAACCCTCTGTGGGCTAAACTCTGGGACTGGAGCCCTCTGTGGGCTAAACTCGGGGACTGGAGCCCTCTGTGGGCTAAACTCGGGGACTGGAGCCCTCTCTGGGCTTGACCTGGGGACTGGAGCCCTCCTTGGGCTGGACATGGGAACTGGAGCTCTTTCTGTGCTAGACTCGGGGACTGGAGCCCTCTCTGGGCTGAACTCGGGGACTGGAGCCCTCTCTGGGCTAAACTCAGGGACTGGAGCCTGGAACCCTCTATGGGCTAAACTCGGGGACTGGAGCCCTCTGTGGGCTAAACTCGGGGGCTGGAACCCTCTATGGGCTAAACTCGGGGACTGGAGCCCTCTGTGGGCTAAACTCGGGGGCTGGAACCCTCTGTGGGCTAAACTCGGGGACTGGAGCCCTCTCTGGGCTAAACTCGGGGACTGGGACTCCCTCTGGGCTAAACTCGGGAACTGGAACTGACACTGGAGCGAGCTCTGGGCCTGGAGCCGACAAAGGAGCGAGCTCTGGGGCTGGAGCCGACACTGGAGCGATGCTCTGGGGCTAGGATGAGGGCGGAGAACAGTCTTTTTCTCGTCATCCTCCTCCTTTTATTAGAGGACATCGGCGCGGCCGGCGGGCTTGACATCAGAACGGCCAGCAGGCTGGAGAGAGCTACGGCCGGCGGGCTTGACTGAGGAACGGCCGGCGGGCTGAAGAGTGCTGCGGCCGGCGGACTTGACTTCGGAACGGCCGGCGGGCTGGAGAGTACCGCGGCCGGCGGGCTTGTCTGCTGAACGTGCTAGCGCGATGAAGCGTGCAGCGATCTCCATAATCGCAGGGGGAAAACACAAGAAAACAAAAGACTTTCAAAAATGGAAAAAAACTCGGGGAGAAGAGGCGCCGCTCACTTTATGTTCTGGTCCGGTATTCTGTCACGAACGCTACTGTGAGGGAGAGCGGAGCGAGGAACGAGGAGACGTGGAGTACATCAACAAGGAGACTTTAATAACATCAAGGGAACCAGGAAAACACACGTAGCAGAGGAGGTTGACATAAACATAACATGGAGCACGAGGGGAACAAAACACAACACAAGACAGAAACAGAGTCTGACAAAGTGTGTGTATATATATATATATATATATATATATATATATGTGTGTGTGACAAAGCAGTGACTGCTTTGATTTCTGTATAAAATTAAATATATATTAAATAATTACATATACAAAATATAATTAAACATTATAAATATAATTTATTTGAAAATATAAAAAAATAATAAATTATATATATATTGATACATACATCTATAGTTGTAAATAAATCAGGTTGACTTTGTTTTGAGTAGCTTGTAACTTGTCAAGCTTCACTTTCAAAGTAGTTTGCTCAACACTGATTAGTTTGTATTTTATTTATAGGATGCAATGACAAATGATTTCTCATTTATCTATCCGTGAATATCCTGATGTTTGATAAGCTCTAATCTCACTCTGAAGTCATTATAATGGATCTGAGTAAGACGTCATTCTCCAACCCTTCCTTCTGAACACGCTTCACTAGTCGGTGGTTGATTCTCACTTGATGTCTCTTTCTTCCTGCAATGCCCAGCTGAGACCTCCTAAGCTACAGAGACCGTCTAATATTTCCATTTACTCCTGAGGAACCTCTGATTCTGAGTACGGTATGCCACAGCATACCTTCCACAATTAGGAGCCGCATGCAGAGAGATCGGAGTTTCCTGACTCAATCCCTACACCCAATCTTGAACATTCCAGCAAATAAAAAACACTCTGGGAAAGCCAGATCCCTGTCTGCCCTCCCCCAAACACAAAACATGAATGAGGTGGTAAGAAAGAAAGCCTGACAAGGGTAACCAGACCCCTGCTGGGTGTGATTTGTTTGTGCGATCACGAGACTCTTGGGTTTACACTTGTACACCACAATGGGAGGTAGAGGTGGTGTTTTGTCTCATGTGGGTAAAAAAACACAAGCACAACACTGTGAGCTATCACAACCTTATCTTTGAACAGTCACTTTATGTGATCAATGCTTATGAAACGTCAAAATCGGCAGTCTTCATGACAGGTGCTGAGCTTGATTGGCAACGCTGTATCTGATTAAGAGCGAATGCTGCTTTTCCACTGATGCAAAGCTTAGAATGTGTATTTGCTGTAAACTTGACATAATCAAGATGATTGTGTTTGTATAAATGATTGTATGTAAACAAATAACACATCTTAAACTAGATGTTTTACGTTTTGGGAAGAAAATATGAGTGTGCTAGGCCACATTGTAAAAATGATTTTTTGAAGTTGTAAATAAAACAAAAATTATTACAGTACGTTTTATAAGAAAATACTATTTCAGACTTTCTACTTCACAATTTCATACTTAATTCAGTGCTACTTGCCATTTCTTTGTGATTAACTTGGAAATGTACTTGCAATTTCCAAGTGAAATTAAAAAAAATAATAATTCATTGAACACAAAATGTAATGCTTTAAAAAATGTTTTTTTTTTTTTTAAAGTTGTAAATAAAACAAATTAATGCAGTAGGTTTTAGAAGAAAATACTATTTCAGCCTTTCTACTTAAAAAAAAATTAACATTTAATTCACTGTTACTTGCTGTTTCTTTGTAATTATTTGTAAAAAAATTACTAGAAATTTCTGAGATTTTTTATTATTTATTTATTTCAAAATTTAATGTCAAAATACTACGCTGTAATTTTTTTTTTCAAGTTGTAAATAAAAATAAAAACAGATTTTCGAAGTAGGTTTTACAAGAAAATACTATTTTAACCTTAATAATACAAAATTTAAATTTACTTGCGAAATTTACTGGTAATTTCTGAGTGAAAATTGATTCTACATCATTTTTAAAAAATTGTATGTAGAAACAATTCTCACTCAGATATTTCAAGTAAATTTCAAAATTAATTACAAAGAAATGGCAATTAACACGTTGAATTAAACACCAAATTTTACGCAGAAAGAAATAGTATTTTCTTGTAAAACGGGTTGTAAATTTTTATTTACAACTTAAAAAAATGTTTTTACAGCGTAGTATTGTGACATAAAATTTTGTGTTGTTAATAGTCATTAAATTGTTCTGAGTGGTTGCTTGCATGTTTCTTTGCATTGCTAGGGTGGTTTTTAAGGTGCTAAGTGTCGTAAGTCAAAAGAGCCCAACCACCAAGTCTGTATGATTTTCTTGCCTCTAAATATCAGTAGTTTTTGCCCATTTTTATCATTTGCCAGATGAAAATGGCAAGTCTGATCACTTAGTAAAGCAATGCTCAAAAAAGCTGAGCACAACTGCTGCGGGAAGAGTTGCGCACCCAGGTTTTATACACATAATATGGGGTTTGTTCAAATCCCTAACCCCAAGTATGCAATAGCTATGCTTTCCTTAGCAAGCTACACAAACAAAAGTGCATTAACAACGATTGGCATTCACGGACGACAGATTAGAGATGATTTGCAGACTTGTTACTAAACTCGCACAAAGCTGGGAGATACTAATCGCACGAAAAGCATTTCTGCACCTCACAAAACCACCGGAGTGCTTTAAATCCTCAATTTAAGACAGTGAGGGATTGACGCAGCCAGTTCTTAAGCACACGGGGAAAAAAGCTCCAGGAGTCACTCATATCCCCCTGCTGAAAAACCCCCTCCATTTAATGATCCTCCACTAAGGAGAATCTACACACCTCCGAAAGAATTCAAATCCCTTTTCCCACAGCCTCTTTCAGTCCGTATGATAAATGACACCCGTCATTCCGCCGTTGCCAAACAGCACAGAGGGGAATTGTACTGATATATGATTCACAAGAACAGGAAATAAACTCTCCCTTTCTCTATCGCTCGTTCTTTTGCCAACTAGGGCGGACCTGGACAGTGTCAAAGCTCGGTCATATGAGGGAAGAGACAGCCGTGGACCCAAAAAGGAAAAAAGACAGCAGTTTGCGAGAGCGCCGTCGACCTGCGAGCAGATGTTGGACCTTCTAGTGACTCAAAAAAAACACACAAGCGCTGATGAAATAAACGGTAAAGAATGTTAGAAAAGGAAATGCGTATGAAGGCTTGAGTGATGTGTAAGTATGCAATTACGGGGAGAAAAATCTCAATGAATGAATAACCCCCCTTACCCCCAATTATAACAAAGCAACTGAAGCTAATTACTGGTATTATTATCTACGATGTCTGTGTATGAGCAAGGATAGAGACTGTGTGTATGTGGGTGAAAGAGAGAGCAGGAGAAAATGAAAAAAAGGAGAGAGATGCCCTGTCTAAAACATAATGACATGACTTTACTCCATTTCCATAAGTACATACGTTTCTATTCTAAATATGCATTTACAATAACTTCCTGTTTGCTCTACTAGACATCAAACAGCTAGTGCTATATAGCGCCTGACAGTGCTGCTGAATGTCAGCCTTTTGGCAATATTCAATCTATCTCTCAATATCTATGTTGATTTATAGTAAGATGAGGATTCTTAATATATGGTCAAATAGATTTTGTATATTTTATACAGAATCAACCATTTATTAAGAATCTCAAATATTCAAAAAGGAAAATAACAGAAAAAGAAAAGAAAAGAAAAAAAATTAATATTTCTCAATCCACATTTGGATTATATAATTCAATATATTATATTATGGAAAACATGAATATCTAATATAAATATATTACATTAATTTAAGTTATAAAATGTTATTCTAAATTAAATAATTATAAATTATAATATTTTATATGTAATTAAATTTATTGAATAACATAATTATTGTATAAGATAAATTATAATACATTATGTATAAGAAATGTAAGAATCAGAATCAGAAAGTGTATCATAAGTATATACTGTACATGTTAGTGTATGTATATTGTACAACATTTTAATATATGGCAAATGTACTTATGACTTATGATTCTGATTCTTATTTTTATAACTTTTTAAATAATGCACAAACAAATCACTTTTGAATCACAAAAATTAAATGAATCAAATGTTCCAAATCTAACACTGTTTTTACAGCCGATTTTAAGACAAAATAAAAGTGCATTAAAATAATTTACGATGCTGCTTAATTTAATATTACCAGCTAAAACATTGCAAAAATATCACGAATACGCAAACGTTTCTCCCACCCCTAACGCTTCACCGCTACTCTACAATAAAAAGGTTTTTAGGAAGGACAGTTAATCGAGTTTTTTAAAAATCAAACAGCGGTGCGGTGCGTCAGTGCTAGCAGAGCCCCCAGTCCAGCGTTCAGTGGAGGGCCTCCCACACCGGGGCTGTGCCGCGAGCCAGGACCACGAGCATTCAATCACTCAGACAGCGACATCCCTTCGCCTTCACCATCAGAGTGGCCTCTACTGGGGGGGGCGGAGATATTTATGAGCAGCGCATTTGCACACACGCCCATGCGGCTGCCATCACTGTGATATACTGCACACACTGGACGCAGAGATGGAGCCTTCCAGTTCATCTCCTTCTCATTTCCGGCCCCAGCCCAGACCCTTGGAAGTGCTCATGTGAGCTTTATAGGACGAGTCCAATGCAGGCAGCAGATACAACTCACCGCCGGCTACCCATCACGCTGATCTGCTACTCCTGAAGCACCTGGCCACACATTTTACAATCAGCGTTTAATGGCGGTACGGAGCCCTCGTTATTCAAACACATCTCTCGTTTCCTTTGGGAAAGCAGGATTGTTTCTGGACAGATGCTGGGATCGGAGTGGCGTGGGTGTTTCATATACTCACAGTGATTCAATGACCCGCCCAACAAAACTGGACACAAACCGCTGAAAGATGGTTGCGACAGAACTACCGAGAAAAGTTTCTGTTGCTAACTTTGCTCTGCTGAGGGAGTTTGGGAGCCTCGGCATCTGTGTTTATTATTTTGTAAATTATATATGTTATTATTAAATATTATTATAATTTGTATAACTTATATATATATATATAAATTTTCATAAATATAATTGTGTGTGCATATATGCCATTTATATATATATATATTACTAAATCTATAATATATTATTGATGCATTACAAAAATACACAAATTACATACTATATATATATATGTATATTACTATAAAATAAAACTGACTGTTTCCTTATTATATGCATATGTAATATATTTAATATTTTAATATATGACAAATGCATTTATTTTTATACATTAAGTAATGCACAAGTAAAACAAATCACTGAATCAGTTTTGAATTGATTCACAAAAATACAATGAATCAAACGTTCCAACTCTAACAGTGTTTCGCAGCTGATTTTAGAGAAATTAAAAGTGCAAATTACAATTATTTAGGATGTTGCTTAATTTTACATCACCAGCATCGTCATCAGAAAAAAATATCGTGAATAGTCAAACATTTTTTCCAAGCCTAGATCAGAAGGATGCTACGTAACTACCAAGAGAAGTTCCTGTTGCAAACTCTGCTCTTCTGAGGGAGTGTGGGAGTCTCGGCGTCTGTGTTTATCATTTTTTAAATAAAAAGGAAATGAATGACTGAGCCATATTTGCGTCATGGCGAGCGATGACGCTGAGAAATACGCATCCGAAGGATTACAATAAATTTACCTGAAAGAAGGAGCGCCTTTCCACTTTTCTGTCTGTTTTCTATCTCTCAGAGAAATAATAATTGCAAAGGAAGCCCTGCAAAGCCTCGTGGCAGATTAGGAAATGAATTGGAAATGGCTTCAAATTGTCGCTCTAAAGCAAAGAGGCTGCTTTGCACCACAAGGGGTTCCTTTCCTCTGGCGGGAGGAAGGATTAAAAGAAGCCATAAAAGAGCTCAGTAATGGCATCAGTAATGTTTCACTGCCATAAAAAAAGGCTAAAAAACATCTGCTTTGCATTTTTCACTCCCTTGCTGCTCATTTGTCTTCTAAACCCTCTGTCTGAGGAATCTCACCTTTCTTTCTCAAGAAGCGCTCAATGTTGACCGTCAACATCCTCCTCCCACACTGAATTATGGATCTGAATCATCTGACCCAGCCCAGTGATTTAATGACTGAACTGTTGTTAACTCAACCTGAAATATGATTTTGCGTCTCGCAGGGTCATTTCCTGACCACTTTTGTTTATCTTTTAGTTAAGCTAAGGCTGGCCAATAAACTTTTTTTTTTTTTTTTTTTTAGCTATGTAACAATATTTTCAGATTTTCAAAGCTGCTGAAATTGACTGTTGTTAGGAAATGTTTAATTCAATAAGTAAAATGCATTCAAAAGATTGGGGTTGGTAAGATTTTTTAAAGTGTTTGTGAAAGAGGTCTCTTCTGTTCACCAAGGCTGCATTTATTTTATCAAAAATACAGTAAAAATAGTAATATTGTGAAATATTATTACAATTTACTGTTTAATATTATATTAATTAACTGTTTTCTATGTGAATATATTTTAAAATGTAATTTATTTCTGTGATAAAAGCTGAATTTTCAGCATCATTACTCCAGTCTTCAGTGTCACATGATCCTTCAGAAATCATTCTAATATGCTGATCTGCTGCTCAAGAGACATTATTATTATTATTATTAATGCTGAAAACAGTTCTGCTTCTTATTATTTTTTAGACTGTGATACTGCAAAACTGTGATACATTTTTTGTAACAATGTAAATATCTTTACTGTCGCTTTTCGTCAGTTTAAAGCATCCTTGATGGATAAAAGATTTAATTTCAAATAATAATAAAAAAAAATTAATTAAAAATACCCCGCTGATCCCAAATGTTTGAATGGTAGTATAACACACACACACACATATCATTTATTTTCTTAAATAAATGTATTTATTTGCTATATTAATTTATTTTCTTATTTTCTTCTCTTGTTGCTTTTTTATTAATTGATTTATTTATTTGAGCTTTTTTTCACCTGTAATGTAAATATCTTCAGGCACTTTTGATCAGTTTAAATCATCGTTGATGAATAAAAGTTAAATTCATAAATAAATAAATAATTAAATTAATTCATTAAAATACCATACTGATATAAAATTAATTTTATGCTATTTAAAATTACATTATAATTTAATGTTTTTTATTAATTAATTATTAGTTATTAATTTATTTGAGCATTTCAGCTTTGTTTACTCCACGTGGATAACCAAAAAAGCTGGTTTGTTTGTGTTGTAGAAAATGTTCGTCATGGGTTTAGCAAATGGAAATCAATTAAACAACCAGCTGTAATTCGTTGCAAAGCTAACGCGCAGCCTAAAACCTGTTGGCTAATGCATTTCACCACTGCGTGAATGTCACCTCGGACCCTATTTATCCACTAATGTCCTTTTTCTATGGTGCACAGTGAATGTGACTTTATAAATTGGTCATATTCACGAGCGGGTCACATAATGGACAGCAGTGTAGGGTAAACACCTCTGTAGCTTTACAGTAGCCGCCTGTGTGTGTGTGTGTGTATCCTCAGCTGAATCCAGGACCTGCAGTAATATCTTCCCCACAAGCCTTTAATAAACTATGGTCTTCTTCATTAGCCCGTTCCTGCTTTATGATTGATTGCTGCCAGTCAGCAGAGCCCATTCCCAGCCCACAAGCCTTCAGCCGTGCAGAATAAGGAACTTTTTCAGTCGACGCCGATCACGGCGCTAAAGGGAAGTATTCACTGGGAGCCAAGAAGGGAGTGGTCCAAGGTTTTGTGGGATCAGAGCTGGATGGCATTGCAACAGTGATTCTTTTGTCTGCTTCTATTTAAAGGCACGCATTATAGAGACTCTGTATATCGCGACCGTACAGGCCGGCCCGTATGTTTTTGTGTAGGGGTAATGAGTCTGATCCAGGACAGGTCTGATGCACAACCCGAAAATAAATAATGCACAGAAAAGTTCAAATCGAAAACATAATTGCACTTAATTGCTTAAAAAGCTGATAATGATGATACTGGTACCGAAAATGTCTAATTATTCTAAAGTAACAAAAGCCTAGACTATCATGACAGTTTATGAAAATATGCTGTGCATCAAGCTTTCTGCTGAAAATACGTAGCAATATGTGAAAACAACACTAAAAATACATGATATAACAGCAATATTGTGCCACACCTAACATGACTAATAACATTTACAGACCTCAACAATAAAAATGGCCAGATGAGTGCCAATCTGCTGGCTGACAGATTTGTTTGCCTTTAAAAAAATCTTTCAAATGCAGTGCTCATGAAGTGGGGCACTGAAAAAACAATGAGACATGATGCAAATGACCAAAAACACCAATTTTATGCATATACAAAAAACTCAACATCTTGTCAAAAATCGAACATTCAGTACATTGATCAATATATTTATGCCACATTAAAAATGTGGTTTAAATGTCTTTTTGATTTCATATTTATTTATTTTTTTAATTAATTATTGCTCATTATTAACCATTTAAAAATACTTAATTTTACATTTTAATAATACAATATATATTTGTTGTAAATTTGTCTTGTATAGAAATACAGTTTTTAAAATTTCTAATTATATCCCTTTAAAAGTTAAAGAAAATGTATTGTTAACACTTCACAACAAGGTCCCATTAGTTCATGTTAGTGAATGCATAAACTAATATTAAGTAACAGTGAGCAATTTGTTGCAGTATATATGAATCTTCATTACAGTTAATAAAAATGCAGTTATTGTTAGTTCATGTAGCTGTTTATTAAATAATATTAACAGATACGTCTTTACATTTTTTTATTTTATTATTATGGTTAACTAAAACTAAACTAAAAAAATAAATTTAAAAAAATGTTACCTGAAATTAAACTTAGTTAGCAAGTTATTTAGGAGCTAGTTGCCAAGGCAACATTTCCTATTTTCATTTATTTTAACTAGATGTTTTAAAATAACTACATCTAATAAATACTATATGTGACCCTGGACCACAAAACCAGTCATAAGGGTCAATTTTTTGAAATTGAGAATTAAACATCATCTGAAAGATGAATAAATAAGCTTTCCATTGATGTATTGTTTGTTAGGATAGGACAATATTTGGCCGAGATACAACTATTTGAAAATCTGGAATCGGAGGCTGCAAAAAAATCAAAATATTGAGAAAATCGCCTTTAAATTTGTCCAAATTAAGATATAAAAAAATAAAAATGACTAAAATACACAACAAAAACATAAATATAAAAATAAAAACGAATATTAGTAAAACTACAGTAGTATCAGCATTGGTATTAGTAAATGTTGGAATTAAAATTAAGTAAGATTAATAAATGCTTCAGAAGTATTTTTCAGTGTTAGTTCATGTTAACTAATGTATAGCTCACTAATGATAACAAATGGAAGTGTTCTGTTGCAAATTCCTCTTGTATAAAAATATTAATGTTTAATAAAAATATATATTGCTCCTCACACTTAATCAAAAAAAAAAAATGCTGCTAAAAATATCTAAACTTGTCATTTCTGCCTCAAGGCCAGTGAAAATGTCAGCAGGGCATGTAAGAATGTGAACTGCCGGCAGAGGCCTGCGTTTACCACAATTCATCAAACTCCATGACCAGAAAACAGGTTATCCAATACTACAAAGCCCTAGCCTTACTTGACAGCAGAGATAGAGAGAGAAACGGAGGTACAAAAAGGGCAAGGTGCCGAATGATGTTCGGCTAGAGTAATAAAGTCAGTAATATCACTATCTCGCCCTCCTCTCCCAAGGATTGCCATAAACCTATTTCGAAAATTGCACCCATATATTTGCGCGAGACAGTTAGCTCATCCCGGTGACAGTGGAAACTTTTAGGGTGAATTATGCCGGTGTCATTAACAGGCGTTTATCAAAAGGGGTCAATTACTCACAGGCCTGAAATTCGGGCCGGACGGCGCACCAAACGCACCTCATTACGGGCTTAATCATTATAGCATGTAAACATACGGACTCCCGGAAACCCATAAAAACAAATACGCACTTAGCACACGTTCGCATTTGTATTCAAAGACAAGTGTCAGGCTGTAATTTCAGCAGGCAAACAAACAAACAGTTGCACATGCGTGAAATCCATCCGCCCACATAAACACACGCGCCCGTTCTGCGACATTTAGGGTCATGTGTGCGCATCTGACTGCATCTTTTATGCAGGCCGTCCGTCTCTATATACAGAGAAATAAGGCAGAACTTTCATATGACTGTCTTTCATGAATAATGATCAATGTGGGCTGTTTGCAAACCGCAGTATGTCTGTTCAGTGTGCCTGTGGGCGGTAGAACATTCCTAGCACTCATGATCTGAGCCTTAGGTGACTTTATCCGAGTGTGTGTGTGTGTGTGTGTGTGTGTTTGATGTCGAACACAGCCGAAAGATTTACAGAGTCTAATGTACATCCACACTTACTACATCTCACCAGCAGACCTTTTGGAGAGAGTCTGCATTCTCGGAACGCCAAAGGTTTAATGGCGGGATTAATCTTAACTGGTAAGTAGCAGCCATTTGAGACTGTTTTAGCTTTTAAATAGAATACAGGATCATGAAAACAGGCCAGTAATTACAGAGTTAAGTCATCTGACTTCTTTTTTTTATTACCGTCAATTTCCTCCCCCCCCTGGAAGAACAAAAAGCTACACCCACCAGTGTAATCATGGGGTTTGATTCTCGCGTGTGCGGCTAATGTAACGATATCATCCCGTCCGACAATGGCTCGGCTCATCACCTCTTTGTTTAAGATGACAGACACCAGAAAAGCACACATCAAAGATGGATCCGTCACAAAAAATCTACATAGTAATAGCACATTACATTACCGATATATACGTCGCTCCTTTTTAAACCATCTACTGATAGAAACGTTAGAATTACAGATTCTGTTTTTTTTTATTCACCAATTGCCAGTGCTGTGTAAACAACTAAATTGCGAGGTAACTTTGAATAGCTTGACATTTTGTACTTCTGCGTTACATTATATGAAAATAGTTCGACTTTTAGGACTGACCTTCATTATGTATTTCTTCTGTTCAACAAGAATCGTTCAGAAACATTTAGCTTTCGTTTGTGGTTTTTGCTTTTCGAAATATAATACAATTTATTTTTTTCTTTTCTTCATTTTTATGCATTTACTCCACTTCATAACAATATTTGTTTAGAAAATGACCTTTTTATTTTCTGATCAACGTGATTACGGCATAAACAACACATTTATAAGTGTTTAACATTAATGCTTTTTCTTGTGTCAATACACAAAATCGACCTTTATTTATGCATTTATGCCCATTTTTCAGCAACATTTGTTTAGAAGGTCATGATTTTATTCTACAATAAAAAAAGTGATTGGCAAAACAAAATACTTAATAAAGCTAACAAGCTAAGTCAACGTTTAACTATTGTACTTTTGCTTTTCGCAATATGATACACTTTTTTTTTTTTGTCAGACTGAGCTTTATTGTTATGCATTTACTCTATTTCATTACAATAATTGTTTAGAAAATAACATTCTTATCTTATGATCCATATGATTATGGCATAAACAATAAATGTATGAGTGTGTTCAATTATTGTAACATTAACACGATTTAAAGTTAAGAGTATGATACAATTTAATGCTTATTCTAGTGTCAATAGCAAGTTTACCTTTATTTATGCTCTTATGCCCATTTTGCAGCAATGTTTGTTTAGAAAATTATGCTTGTATTCTACAATAAAAATGTGATAAGTCAACTTTAGCTGTCGTTTGTACTTGCTTTTCGTAATAAGATACAATTTCATATTTTTTCGTGTGTCAAACAAAACATTTGTTGGGAAACTTTTATTCTACAATACAAATGTGATTGGTAGAAACAAAAAAACTTTAAAAATACTTTTAAACAAGCTAACTAAGTCAACATTTAGCTGTCTATTTTACATTTGCTTGTGATACAATTTTTTTATATTTTTCGTGTGTCAAACAAACTGAGCCTCCAATATTTAATTTACAATATTTGTTTAGAAAAATAAATTTTTATCTTACAATCAACAATGTAACATGACATAAACAAACAGTTTTCGCGTGTTTAATAATAGTAACATTAACAGTCGATTTAGCTGTTGTTTGTCCTTTTGCTTTACGTAATATGATCAAATGTAATGCTTTTTCTTGTGTTAATACACAAAATCGACCTTCATTTATGCATTTATTCTATTTTCTACCAACATTTATTTAAAAAATGCTGATTTAAATATACAATAAATGTAATAAGGCAAAAAAAAGTTAACTAGCTAAGTCAACATTTTGCTTTCGTTTGTACTTTAGTCATTGTTGTTTTTTGCATTTGCAATCTATTTATTCTCTTTCACAGTAACATTTGCTTAGAAATATACATTAACAGTATGTTGTAAACAAACAATTTAATTCACTTTTATTGTGGTGGCTTTTAAAATACAACAAATGTTTTTTTTTTCTTTGTTTCAGTCAACAGACTGACCATAATTTATGTTCTTATTTTGTTTCACAGCCAAAAACTGCATGCAAGTTTGAATGAAGGCACAGCGTGTAAACAAAGAATTGCATGAACGCTAGCGCCGTGATCTCTCAAATAGGTATTTGACCCAGGCTGTGTACACTATCATACTAATCCAATGCAATTACAGTGTGTTGTCACGCAGGGCGGCAGGCGGGAGGACCGGTGGGGGGAAGAAAGAGAAGCCAGCTTTCTTTCTTCATTGGGCCTAAATCAGTACAGGAAATTAATATGGATGGCCTGAGGCGAGAGGGGAAGGAAATTCAGAGGCTGATGAGGTCCCTGATGCAGGGATCTGGACACCGTGTGCTACCTCATGCCTGCGTCCCAGCCACATACAGCCAGTGAGGAGAAAACACGCGTGCACACGAGCGAATGCACAACGAAATTGTGCAAAAGTGCAAAAAATGGGCCCTATACGGAGTGACAGATGCAAGAAGATCTTCATATATGCTATTCATTTGATTAATATCATGTAATGAATTCAATTAAAACGCAAACATATCCTCGCGAAGACGCGTATGGCTAAGTGTCCCCTCGCCAGCGAGAGGCGCGCACACGTGCAGACACGTTTTGAAGTGGGGAACATCTGTCAAGAGCCGCTAAGATGGCAGTGTTTCAGCGCGGGGGTATCGAGCAGGTGCGGCGGCGGCCATGTGTGCGGTGACAGACACATTCGTCTCCGTGATTGATCAGCTCACGCAAAATAGACAGGAAGCAATGAGACCTGAATCAGGGCTTCAGGAAGCTCCCATGGGCCTCTGCAAAACAGGGCCACGGGGGCCAGTCACAGGTCAAACGTTACACAAGCGCTCCGAGAACAATCTGCAGTGAATCAAAACCATACAGAGCTCAACGGCATGATTTAGTGTTTAATAAAGTCACTAGGTACAGCTAATTGCTGCATACAATCAGACATTTATAAGACGGTTCACAATGGTTGACTAATCAAACAACATGTTTCTTTTTATATATACTCTCCCTCTCTTTCTCTCTCTCTCTCTCTCTCTCTCTCTCTCTCTCTCTCTCTCGCTCTCTCTCTCTCAAGTTAAAGTACTAAAAATATTTAAATTAAAACTTAAATTAAACAAAATATAAATAATAATATTAGTATTAATAAAATCTAAATTAAAGCTATAAAATAAAAAAAAACTAATAAAAATGACAATGACATAAGAAAAATTACTAAAAAAACAAACACTGAAAACTGAAAATCTAAAAATAAAATATACTCAGAATATTAATGGTAATAATAGTATAGTATTATAGTATAGTATTATATAGTACATACATTCAAGTTGAAGTTAAAATTACTCAAATAAAAATAAAATAAAAAAGTAATAAAACAAAAATTATAGCAAATAAAAAAAATAAAAAAAAACTAATACAAATGACAAAGACATAAAAAAAAAATCTAAAATAAAAAAATAAGGTAAAATTAAAATGAAAACTGAAATTATAAAAATAAAATATATTCAACATATTAATACTAAAAATAATAGTCTAGTATAGTATAGTACAGTATAGTATAGTATATATGGTAATGTCTTGCATCACATCTTTAATAGGGATGTGCATCAGTAATCAACTAATTGGGTACTCGTTTTGCAATAACTACTCTATTAAACATACTAAAAATTTGCCGCAAAGAAAATTATGCAAAGAAATATATAAGCTACATTGTGAATCTCTAAATGAAAGCTCTAAATAAATATTTTTTAAAGTTCAATTAAATATTTAGACATTTTCTTTAATAGAAAAAAAAATCAATTAGCAGACTAGTCTATTTTAAATGTGTAGTTTTGCACAATATTCATTTGTGCTTCACATGTGTTACGTGCACGTGAACATCTGCAATGTTATTAAAATCCTTTGAAAACTCAATTAATCAGATCCCTGGTCTGGTTACATCAGCTTCAAGCCTCAGACAGGAAATGGATGTAGTATAAGCAGACCACGAAGGCGACGTCATTCTCATGCCATCTGCTAGCAGGTTGGCACACGGTTGTGTGTGTCTGTACGATCACCAGGAAGTCCCTCTCTAATATAGCCCACATTTCTGCCATTCTCTGGCGCGTGCCAGCTCACTGCTCATGCAGGCAAAAACACAATGCAGTACATTTCCACTTACATCACCACGTAAAATACAATCACACACGATCACAGAAGGGCTCTGGGCTGAAAATCCAGTCTGAGAAACTGGCATTGAAGAAGAAATTAAAACAAACTTAAAGTGTCACTATCATGACGAATGGGAGCAATTTGAACCAAAAGACTACTGAGCTTCCCATTCAGACACTCCAATAAATTTCCAAAATGCACGACAAAACAAATTCCCAAATCATAAATCACAACTAACACATTACACGCCTACGGTAACAGAGAACCGATGACAAAAAAGCCCCCCAAAAAAACGTACATTTGGAGAGAAGAGGCTGGCCGTGGGCTCAAAGTGCTCTTGAGGGTCACTGGGTCTCATTGCAGCTCTGATGGGAGTCGTCCGGGCCAAAATGAGGGCCGGCGTTCATTTGACTGTGATCTGCAACAAGATCCGTTGGCTTCTAATGACTCCCTCTGGCAGCGTAATGGCAGGTATTAAAGCGCTTATCCCAGCGAGGACCTCAGCCGCACATGGATCCACTCAAGCAAAGCCAGCCACTGACGGACTAACTACAGGCCTCCACAGTGACCATCCCGGCCCTCGGTGAGGCAGCTGCACATCTTTAAACAGTGCGCCTTGGAGGGGAAAGTCAAGCGAGTCGACTGAAGGGCAGGGAGACAGATGTGTGCCCCCTGTGAGAGACCTCTCCAAACACAAAGGTGAAAAACACTGGGGAAGGAGATGAGCGCATTGAAGGAAGGATTCTGGGATTCCGGGGTGGAGCGGAGAGATGGGTCTACATCCGTTCGCAATTTATATGCTGATTCGATCGGCTACGAGTTGAAGCAGGGTCCTTTTTGACCTCTTGAAAGCCTCAAATTTACTGCTACTAGTAATAACATCTAAAATACGGCGGCGGAAATTAAGGTTCAAGGAGTTGTTAAACATTTAAAGTCAACATGAAACGGCACTCGCAACACTTCCATAATGTGAAATATTTCCAATAAAGGTAAAACTTTTGGTTCTAAAAAACTTTATTATTGGATTGTATTATTGGTTGATATTTTTTCAACATTCATGACGTCAGAAAAAGAAGGTCATTTCAGAGGCAGAGAAACTGATTAAATAATAGGAATATAAAAATATTTTTAATACTTAAAATTAATGTCCAGGTGAAGTTTTTGTTTGTTTGTTTGTTTTTGAGGAAAGTTTGATTTCTTATTTCAACACGAAATCATAATTTTCTGGTGCATAATTCATCCATCCACATTATTAAATAAATAAAAAAAATACTAAAAATAAAATAAGAAAATTAAATTAAATAATATTATATAATGTTAAATAATAATAATAAATATTAAATGTTTTATAATCATTATTTATCCATTTTTGTCTTTTTATGCTTGATTCATGTGCCCACATTATTCCAAAATAACTAAATTAAACAATAAAAAAATAATAATTATTATTATTATTATTTAAAACAATCCACCCCCAAACCCCTTTCATTTCTGCAAACTTAAGTATATGAATAAGTATGTGTTTTAAAAAAAAAAAAGTCCCATTATGGAAGTAAATGTGTTTGAAAGTCAACATTTGAAGTTGACTCTAAAATAGCATAAATAAAATTATTATATTAAGTCCAAACTAATGTATGAACTAAGAAAAGCAAGTCATCTACTCATGCTCAAGTTCCCAAACCGTTTAACACCCCTACGATCTAGTAACTGGAAACACCAACATTTCCACACAGGTATAAAAACAAACAATCCGCAGGATGTACAAACCACTCGTGAGTCAAAAAATGAGTCAAATCTCAGTGAATCAAACCAAACAACGTTCAAATCCTCCTGAGATCAAACAGTCAAAGGTCTCAGAAGCCAGCAGCTCATCTGCATTTCTCCATTCACATCCCGATAGCAGCGACTCTCACGTGTTTTCACCTCCAGCGAGCAACTTCACACTACACCCACAAGGAGGTTACTGGAACCTTCTCGCGATGACTCAAGACAGAGTGTTCAGGAAGGCCTGGCATCATGTTTTGTTTCAGCCAGATGCAGTTGGCCCACAGTGAGGCATGCGTCTTCCTGTACAAAGGCTCCACTGTGTGCTATCAATCATGTGAAGCCGGCATGAAGCTATAAATCCCTTCTTTGAGGAAATCCCCGCTTTCAGATTTACAAAATGGTGAGGGGTGCGACGTGCCCGCCGAAATGTTGGAGGAATGCGCGTATTGACAGATACCAGCAGATGTGCAGGGATTTGATTTGCTGTTTGGTTGACGGGTGCCACGTAAAGTTTTATGGGAGAATATGAATGTTAATATTAGCTGTTTGTGTATAATGCAGTCATGCCAAAGGGGAAATGTACTCGGAATGTCAATAATATTATATAATGTTAAATAATAATAATAAATATTAAATGTTTTATAATCATTATTTATCCATTTTTGTCTTTTTATGCTTGATTCATGTGCCCACATTATTCCAAAATAACTAAATTAAACAATAAAAAAATAATAATTATTATTATTATTATTTAAAACAATCCACCCCCAAACCCCTTTCATTTCTGCAAACTTAAGTATATGAATAAGTATGTGTTTTAAAAAAAAAAAAGTCCCATTATGGAAGTTAATGTGTTTGAAAGTCAACATTTGATGTTGACTCTAAAATAGGATAAATACAATTATTATATTGAGTCCAAACTAAAGTATGAACTTAAAAAGCAAGTCATCTATTCATGCTCAATTTCCCGAACCGTTTTACACCCCTACAATCTAGTAACTGGAAACACCAACATTTCCACACAAGTATAAAAACAAGCAAATCACAGGATGTATAAACCACTCGAGAGTCAAAACACGAGTCAAATCTCAGTGAATCAAAGGAAACAGAGTTCAGATCCCCACGAGAGCTACCAGTCAGAGGTCTGAGCAGCTCATCTGCATTTCTCCATTCACATCCCGATAGCAGCGACTCTCACGTGTTTTCACCTCCAGCGAGCGACTTCACACTACACCCACAAGGAGGTTACTGGAACCTTCTCGCGATGACTCAAGACAGAGTGTTCAGGAAGGCCTGGCATCATGTTTTGTTTCAGCCAGATGCAGTTGGCCCACAGTGAGGCATGCGTCTTCCTGTACAAAGGCTCCACTGTGTGCTATCAATCATGTGAAGCCGGCATGAAGCTATAAATCCCTTCTTTGAGGAAATCCCCGCTTTCAGATTTACAAAATGGTGAGGGGTGCGACGTGCCCGCCGAAATGTTGGAGGAATGCGCGTATTGACAGATACCAGCAGATGTGCAGGGATTTGATTTGCTGTTTGGTCGACGGGTGCCACGTAAAGTTTTATGGGAGAATATGAATGTTAATATTAGCTGTTTGTGTATAATGCAGTCATGCCAAAGGGGAAATGTACTTGTAATGTCAATAATACGGTGGATTTGGCGTGCCGTGTTAGAATTCACTTAGGACACGAGTGGAAATTTTCAACTTTAAAACACAGGAATTGTTTAAAGGGACAGTTCAGTTTCTATCATTATTCACTCACCCTCATGTCGTTTCAAACCTATATGACTTTCTTTTTTTTTTCATGGAACACTGAAGGAGAAATTCTGAATCTTTATACAGCTCTTTTTCGATACAATTAAATTATTGTTATTATTATTGTCTGTATGTCATGGATATAAAAGCACCATAAACTTAGTTCATATGACAAGACTGATGAAATTATATGACATATTTCAGTCTGTGCCTCACACAAAGTTATTGTAAAGCTTTTTAAGACTTAGAATACAGTGCAAAATCATTGTTTTTCATAGAACATAAAAGGGAAAATCGACAATAATTGTTGATTATTATTATTGACTGATTGATACAGACC
>NW_015664007.1:366766-372321 GCF_001515625.1 Sinocyclocheilus rhinocerous
ACTTCACACTACACCCACAAGGAGGTTACTGGAACCTTCTCGCGATGACTCAAGACAGAGTGTTCAGGAAGGCCTGGCATCATGTTTTGTTTCAGCCAGATGCAGTTGGCCCACAGTGAGGCATGCGTCTTCCTGTACAAAGGCTCCACTGTGTGCTATCAATCATGTGAAGCCGGCATGAAGCTATAAATCCCTTCTTTGAGGAAATCCCCGCTTTCAGATTTACAAAATGGTGAGGGGTGCGACGTGCCCGCCGAAATGTTGGAGGAATGCACGTATTGACAGATACCAGCAGATGTGCAGGGATTTGATTTGCTGTTTGGTTGACGGGTGCCACGTAAAGTTTTATGGGAGAATATGAATGTTAATATTAGCTGTTTGTGTATAATGCAGTCATGCCAAAGGGGAAATGTACTCGTAATGTCAATAATACGGTGGATTTGGCGTGCCGTGTTAGAATTCATTTAGGACACGAGTGGAAATTTTCAACTTTAAAACACAGGAATTGTTTAAAGGGACAGTTCAGTTTCTATCATTATTCACTCACCCTCATGTCGTTTCAAACCTATATGACTTTCTTTTTTTTTTCATGGAACACTGAAGGAGAAATTCTGAATCTTTATACAGCTCTTTTTCGATACAATTAAATTATTGTTATTATTATTGTCTGTATGTCATGGATATAAAAGCACCATAAACTTAGTTCATATGACAAGACTGATGAAATTATATGACATATTTCAGTCTGTGCCTCACACAAAGTTATTGTAAAGCTTTTTAAGACTTAGAATACAGTGCAAAATCATTGTTTTTCATAGAACATAAAAGGGAAAATCGACAATAATCGTTGATTATTATTATTGTCTGATTGTCACAGACCCAGCTAACAGAAATATATTCTAAGAACGTTTTGCTAATGTTCCCAAAAAGTTATGAAAACCTTATTTTGGAATGTTCTCTGACTGTTCAAACCGTACAGTTTTTTTTTTAATGTCCTAAAAATTAATGTTACGGGAACATTCCATTTTTATCAGTTTGCCAACTCTTTTTTTTTGTTTGTTTTAACTTTTTTTTTTTTTTACTTTAGAGAATTTTTTTTTTCTAATTTTATATTTTCTTACTTTAGAATTTTCTCTGAACATTCTTTTAATGTTCAGACATTTAAAAAATGTTAGACGGACATCCAACAAAAACATATATAAAAAAAAACATTCCATGAACAACGTATAAATAACAGTTTTGTCCTTATGTTTTGAGAACATTATTAATGAACATTATTAAAGATGTGTTCTATTAACATTACTGGAAGAATGTTTGTTCATTACTTTGAGAGAACCTTGCCACGACGTTCCGAGAACGTTCCCTGTTAGCTGGGAACATAAAAGCACCATAAACTTAGTTTATATGACAAGACTGCTGAAATTAAATGGCATATTTCAGTCTGTTCCTCACACAAAATTATCATAAAGCTTCATAAGACTGAAAATACAGAGCAAAAGCATTGTTTTTCATAGATCACAAAAGGAGAAATTCTGAAAAAGAAACTCTTTCTGATGCAATAAAGCTTCATAAGATTTAAAATACAATGCAAAATCGTTGTTTTATTGAGTTTTTAGAGTTTGACAGACATTGTTGCCATGAAATGTTGTCGTATGAAAAAGTGCTGTGCGAAGATTTCTCAAAAATTCTCCTTTTGTCATGTACTAGTCTCAGCCTCAGACGTCACGTCCACGGACTGTCTGCTGAACGTCTGATGCACATGGCACACAACAAACTTGAAGTTGAAGTCGTCATCTGATTGGTTGAATTATACAGGATTTCCGGGAGACGTGCGTGTCGCATTCTTTAACGTTAAAGATGCCTTGTCGCCAAACCCCCTCATGTTAAAAGAAAGCCGTCGCGTTTACAACTGTGACAATGAGCGCTTACCAGGATCAAAGTATGTGAAATATGTAAAGTTCGCAGCATAGACTCTTTAAAATATGTCCATGAGTTTTACACACCAGTCTGTTGTAGTGGGGACATTTCCACGCCCCTAAACATGGCACGGCACAAAACGAAACGTGATTGGTTGCTTTACCTGTCAGTCATATGGCCTCTTGGGCGGTCCTTGGCCATTCAAAGCTGCCAAGGTTCCCAGACCTTCTGCCGTCAGTATGAAGGTCTGGCTACACGAGACTAGTCATCTACTGAAAAAGAAAATATAGACTTGGGAGAGTAAGTAATAAAAAGAATTTCCATTTTTAGAGTGAACTATTCCTTTAAATGTAAAAAAGGAGTGAATTGCGGCAGAGAAGTTAATGTTAATAATGTCGATTAACATGTCTGCGGAGAGTGAAATAACTGTGAGCCTCAGCAAGTTTCTAATCGCATGAAGTTCAACTTTCTATTTGACTTGAAGTCTTGTAAAATAAGATAAAAGGAGCTCCATCACACTCATTCCTCTCACCCTCACTAAAATGATCGAGGCTTTCACAAAGTTGGAAAATGTTTCAAGAGGGCACGGCAATTAATAGGAGAAATTACATTTGCTGGGATCTTTAGTGGAGAGGGTTCTTCTTCACAGCGGAGTGTAATGCTGCATAATTTCACTGGTTTGCTCACATTTATTTTATTTTGCTAAATTGCAATATTAGTCATACACTCATTATAGGGGCCATCAGTTCTTGGCAAATTCCTATTGCCGTTCATTTCCAGCAGAGACGATGCGGGATGTGAATTTTTTTCAGGCTCATGTCAAGTATTGAATCTTTTGTCACTGTGTTACTGAATGGTTTGTCATTAATCTAACCGACAAGGCCTGTGCATTTGCACACATACCTGTTCATTTTCTCTCTGAAAAAATATAGATGACATTTCTTTTCTATAAATGCAGCTGTAATTGCTGGATATGCAGTGAAATAGCATTCACCAGCTATACAATCTATTATTATATTTATATTATAAAATATTTAAAATTATAACAGTAAGTCATTACAAATACATTGAACTATTAAAATGTCCAAAGTAGCGTTCATATATATATATATATATATATATATATATATTTACGCTGTCTCAGTGTATAAATACAGGTACATTTGTGAAATTTCATTTATTTCATTAAATCATTATTTTTGTTCTATTTAAAATAAATGCTGTTCTTTTGAACATTTTATTCATCAAAGAATCCTAAATAAAAATAAATAAAAATATTGAGTAATATTTTTAAAATATTGAGCAACACATCTGTTTTCAACATTGATAATAATAAAAAATGTCAAAACATACCAATCAGCATATTAGAATGAAAGACTGGAGTAATGATGCTGAAAATTCAGCTTTGTAAATGACATATTAAAATATGTTCATATAGAACAGTTATTTTTAAATTGTACAAATATTTTAGAATTGTACTGGTTTTACTGTATTTTGATCAAATAAACACAGCCTTGTACCAACCCCAAATTTGGAACGGTAGTATAATTTAAAAACATAATCTAAAACAGTTTGATATTTTACCATGGCATACTGCGTTTAAACATTCACCATCAGCCATTAAATATATATTTAAAAAATAAAAAGAATCCACACACTGCTGCATTGTTAAATCCTGTACCAGCACGACGCCCCTAACCATTAATATGTTCATCCGGTTCTCTTAATCAAGTTGTAAGTACAACTGAATTATTCTATATCCTGCAAGGACACCTAAGCTGTCAGTGCTGTTTAATGAGTTTCAATTAAGCTGTTAGTTTCAGAAGAACGGAGCGGCTCGTGCGGGCGTCTACTCAGAGCTCTGCAAGGACACAAACAAGACATTTTATTATAGCAGACTCGCTCCATCAAAACCAGCATCTTTGCGATTCCAATCAGAGTGCTTATATATGTGAAAAGTGAAATTGAATTGGAATTAGTTTGCATAACAGTCATACGTGGCATTGGGATGTACACATGTGAGCTACTCAGGCATCAAAGCAACGTTTTACAGTCTTAAAACATCTGTTTGGTAAAAAAAAGGTGCACTGTCTATGTTAGGAGCCTACGGCGGTTTGAATGGCTGGCTACAATTAACCAGCCTTTGGACACAAAATTCTGTCCTTCTGTGATTAAAGAGTGAGAAACAAGCACCTAGCGCTTGGAGAAATTCACTTAACTGTTGCTATTTGTTATGTTCACTAAAGAGCACAGATATGTAAATGATTCACTCTAAAATACTCTAAAACATGCAAAAATATGCAAACGATCGACTCTACAATGGTCCTCCAACATAAGTATGAATAACAATTGTGTTTGCATATCGTATCATGCTCACGCTCGCCTGATCTTAGATTCGTACGAACAGTCATTACACGCCGCTGAATCTCTGCGCTCCCGCTGACCTCTAGGTAGAAAATGGACTGAAAGGCCAGCCAGGACTCGAGAATATCGAGTTGATTCATCAAATTAGTTCCTGTGTAATTGCATGCCATGAAACTTGTCAGCTATAAAGCTGTCGGGAAGCCATCAAATGAAGACACAAAAAAAAGGCCTGAGGTTTATGACTCGGTGCTGTTTGGACACTCGCCAGCGAAGTAGTGAGGATACAGACGCCTTTAAGATTTCAAACGTGTGCACTCTTATCTGTGTAGTAGAGTATTGTAGCTATCCATTTATTGCGTGCATTAATCAATCTGATTTCAACAGATGCTTTAATTAAATATTCCTTTCAAATGCCTCTTAGTCAAGGCTAAGGTTTAATAATAATGTGAAATTAAAATTTGATGTAGTGCCTGTAAAAATAAGATGACACGTAGTTGGTAAATATGAAAAATACATGCAATTAGAGATCATTTTGCAAGGCTGTTATTTGTGGTTATAAAATTATATCTATTATTCAAATATGTTAAAATATAATATCTGCAGCAAATGTGTCTGTCTCGGTTAGAAGCCTATGATTTAAAAAAATAATTAAATACATTATATTCAAAAATATGTAGAAATTATATAAATATATCAATTTATATTTTAGGAAATGTAAAGCACTTCATATTTTCCTGTAGACTCTCAGGCCCGAGACTAAACCTGATCTTGTGAAAGTTTTCCTTTCTAATTGGTACAGATTGTGCCATTACCAAAATATTGTCATAGCTCCTGCCCCATAGACTGTAGCAGGCCAGGGTTAATTTGCATAATAAATCCTAATTGAGACTCATTAAGCACTTGATTGGAAGCAAATCAGGTACACTGTGGACAATTTTTTAGATTAATGAAGTTTCTGTCTGTTTTAAGGCTCAGTTTTCTGCCATCTTCTCACAAACTGTAGGGAGGCCAGAGAGAAAGGAGGATTCTCACAGGAACACGAGCAACAAGAGGTCGAGTTACAGACACGTCTCACAAGACGAAATATAACGTAATCAAACATGGTTAGACAAGCTCGGTACACAGATCAACAAATGACTACACATGCTCTGAGTGTGTTTGTGTGTCATATTATCTGCAGCAATTTTCAAGAAGTTATTAATTAATTGATATATATATATATATATATATATATATATATATATATATATATATATATATATATATATATATAC
>NW_015664007.1:373051-375209 GCF_001515625.1 Sinocyclocheilus rhinocerous
AGGCAAGGTGAACGCGCGGTTGCGGCAGCGGGGGTACGAGGCGACGTGGTGCTCGGGTCCAATAGGATGCAGGGTTTTTTTTCCCTCTTTTAAGGAGCGGAGTAGAGCGCCGAGCGCTCCGGGGCACGGGAGGCTTCTCCTCTCTCACCTAGACACAGCACCGCCCTGTCTGACTCCCGGAGCAAAGCCTCACAAAGTGATACTGCCAGCTCCACCTGCATGCTGGCGGAAACATCATGACATCACCGCCACGGAGACAGGATAAACGTTGCTGTGGTTTAACTGTTACAGTCATATAAACAAACACTGGGGTATTAGTACAATACGTGATACAAAGAAATAGCTAATTCTGGAAAGACAGCTACACATTAGCGGCGTGGCCTCGAACACTCCTTTCTGCCATTCGTGAGGTTAATGATATTATCAAACAAACGTTTTACGTGTCATGACAAGAAAGCGATTATCAAATTACCAAACTCAGAACTTTCGTCTTAAATCCAGTGCTGGGCCGTCTCTACCTGGACTAGGCTATCAGCAACCGCTGATGTTTCCAGAACAAACCACTTAAGAGGACTTTGAGCTAGCCAATTCCCAGAAGCCCCTGTCACTCACTTATTGGCAGTGCAACACTTAATGCCTTTCTCTGTACTCCAATTTATCTTGTTAACAACAAATTGGGCTAGCAGTTTGAAGCACGGGCTATTCAAAAACTGATTAGAAACATAATCCAGATAGAAATATCACTGCACTGCACACTAATAACCCCCGTACCGTCATATTTCTGTGCGGACTGGGCGATATAGTGACTAGTATTTGTTTTGAAAGGGCGTGAAAGAGTCATTTCTTTCAATCATAGGAACCATCGTTTTGACTAAACAAACACTGTTGTCAAGTAGATTCAAAATTCTTCATTCATACGGTAAAAATTTTGTTATTAATAATCATAGCATGTTTTCTGCACTAGCTATCACTAGATTAAGAATCATTTTCTTTTATATGCACCAATATACAAATACATCCGAATGAAAAATATCGGTCTACCCCATTCAGAGATTCAGAACAAATAAATGAGCCAAAGTCGGAGTGAATCAAAGAATCGATTCATTGAACTGACTCACAAAAATGAATCAAACTTATCAACTGAAATGCTACAGATTTTTAAAGGGATAGTTCACCCAAAAATGAAAATTCTGTCATTAATTACTCACCCTCATGTCGTTCCAAACCTGTAAGACCTTCGTCCATCTTCGGAACACAAATTAAGATATTTTTGATGAAATGTGAGACGTAACTCGGGGGAGAAGAATTGTTGAATAAAGTATGTTATTTTTGTTGTCTTTGAGCTCAAAACTATTTCTCGTAACTTTGCAAAACTGAAGTTGAGCCACTGATGTCACATGGACTGTTTTACCGATATCCTTAATACGTTTCTGGACCTGGGAACATTACAGTTGCGTTGTTGTCTATGCAGGGTCTGAGAGCTCTCACATTTCATCAAAAATATCTTAATTTGTGTTCGTGAGTAATTAATGACAGAATTTTCATTTTGGGGTGAACTAACCCTTTATATTAGATGCTACTATATCATCATTAAAACGACGCTCAGATAACTGCGAAAACTGCGAAACCACGTGACCTTAAGGAAGCTTAATGGCCAAATAAAAGCACATTAAGTCATCACAATAATCACAATAATTATAAATTTTAGATCTCCAGCAAAATAATCACGACTGATTAGATACATGAATAATCACCATAATCAACATATCGTTAACTAAAACTAAACAAATTTAACTACAGTATATAGACATATTAAAAAAATATATATATTATAAAATATTTATTATAAATGGTATATTAATGATACTAAAATAAGACTGGAGAGAAAAGCATGTCAGTTCATTTCATAATGGTGAAATGTATAATCCTTAACGTTCTGATACAGATACTGTAAATCCAATACATCTGACCTTCCTGTGACCGCTAACTAAAGTCACACAACAAATATTAACTGTGCAACACCGCAGAGATGCGTCTTTACTCTAAATCGCCGTATTTCCACAGCAAAAAGAAAGAGAACCGTGCCCGCATAACGAAATGAAAGCCATTTTATACCCAGTACATCTTAAAAAGACTGTACGGGGAGGCAGAGTAAAAA
>NW_015664007.1:376451-387075 GCF_001515625.1 Sinocyclocheilus rhinocerous
ATCACTGATGTCACATGGACTATTTTAACGATGTCCTTGCTACGTTTCTGGGTCTTGTACGTGTCAGTTGTGTTGCTGTCTATGGAGGTTCAGAAAGCTCTCGGATTTCATCAGAAATATCTTAATTTGCATTCCAAAGATGAACGAAGGTCTCACGGCTTTGGAACGACATGAGGGTGAGTAATTAATGACAGAATTTTCATTTTGGGGTGAACTAACCCTTTATATTAGATGCTACTATATCATCATTAAAACGACGCGCAGATAACTGCGAAACTAGTATAACCACGTGACCTTAAGGAAGCTTAATGGCCAAATAAAAGCACATTAAGTCATCACAATAATTATTATATCGCTAAATTTTAGATCTCCAGCAAAATAATCACGACTGATTAGATACATGAATAATCACCATAATCAACATATCGTTAACTAAAACTAAACAAATTTAACTACAGTATATAGACATATTAAAAAAATATATATATTATAAAATATTTATTATAAATGGTATATTAATGATACTAAAATAAGACTGGAGAGAAAAGCATGTCAGTTCATTTCATAATGGTGAAATGTATAATCCTTAACGTTCTGATACAGATACTGTAAATCCAATACATCTGACCTTCCTGTGACCGCTAACTAAAGTCACACAACAAATATTAACTGTGCAACACCGCAGGGATGCGTCTGTACTCTAAACGGCCGCATTTCCAAAGCAAAAAAAAAGGATAACCGTGCCCACATACCGAAATGAAAGCCATTTTATACCCAGTACGTCTTAAAAAGACTGTACGAAAAATGGAAAGGGAAGGGGGGGGGGGGGGAGAAAAAAAAAACCAATCCCTTGACAGGCGAGCAGGCCCAGAGCGTGTAAAGGGATCGCTTAGGAATCTTTGCAAAAGTTCACATAATAATTGTGCCGCCTTTGTTAGAGGGAAAGGGGCTTTTAGGGGGAGTGACGAATGTGTGTGCGCATGAGGGAAAGTGACAGACGAAGTAGAAACGAGGAAGAAGGGACTTAGCATCTTCAGGGGGTTTTAAGATCCGCCATTGCTGGCAGAGTGTGATGACCATCTGTGGGGTTTGTCTACTGTTATTATAAAGAGTGATCATCCTTCCACCTCATAAAGAGTCCGAAGCATCTGGCGTCAACGTACACAAAAACAGTAACCTGCCGTACGTACGCACCTTCCAAAGCAAAGTTTGGCTCCTAGCTATTGTAGCGTACTTCTCTTAAACAAAAGAAAACACTACAACTAATGGGCTTTGTCTAGAAAAACACAATCAGATAAAAGATTAGCACTTTAAACTGGTTTGTAGTTTGGTCAAAATATTTAAATTTAGATTAACATTTTAAAATGCATTATTAATAACAAATTATTGAAATGTGCATTGGTAGTTAAATTGTTCCAAAAATATTCAAACCTTACAATTTTTAAGGTAAACAGTTTCAGAAAGCCAGGAAAAAAATCCTTTAACTGTTTAAGGGAGCATCGTCAAAGTTATGCCGTAAAGTCGTTTTAATAATCCGAGCAACCACCACCTGAGGTCATGGGAAGGCTAACAAAGAACTGGTGATAAATGCATCTATTAGAAATTAATCTATCAATAAATCCAACGTGACGTGTGATCAATCATATGCCAAGTGAAAGCCCGAGGGGGAAAGGAAAAAAGAAAATGTTTCATTGAAAAGCCTTCTGGTAAACAGCCGGTTGCGTTGCTGTGCATGACAAAATTATGGCTGTGTTTCAAAACCTTGTGCGTTTTGCTACCTAGACAGCATTTTTGGACACCACAGGCACTTTATGAACATTATTCAAAATGCTACATGTAGGCTACATGCTATCTAGGTAAGGAGCTCACTGGGATTTGACACAGTATGTGAAAGAATGTGTACTGTCAACACTATACAATTAAAGGAAGCAAAATGTAAGAACTATTTCCATTCATTGTTTCAGCTACACTAACGATGCTTCTTGATTATTTTTGTCTAGACATAATCATGGTCATTATATAAGTGATGCTTTCAAAAATGCTGTCTAGGTAGTTAGTTTAATGGGCTTTAAGACAGTCCATGAAACAAAAAAGTGTTCTGACAACATTAGTATACAGTTATACAAGTAAAAGGCAAAATAACAGAGCTCGGCTCATCATGTTATTGAAACATAAATAAACGACGCAAACGGTCTTCTTCTTGCATATTTCGTGCTCTCGAGCGCGCGCGCCCGCGCGTGTGTGCGTGCATTCACACCGTTTGTGTGTGTCCGTTTGTCTATGAGATATTATGGGTTCATAGGAAGTTCAACTGATATTCGGATCCAAAGCAGCACATCAATCCAAAATCACTCCGTATTTCCTCTCTGTGTATTTAGCTACAGAAACGCGTCACGCTTCGGTTCCCCGCAAAATCTGGCTAAAGGTTGAACTTTTTAACTCCAAAACTATTTAACGTGTAAATAAATATAATCACACTAGTTTAAAATGAAAATATGGTTCCTTTTACTTCATTATATGAACAACAGCCACTGACAACAGCTGTACATTAACATTACAAATAGGCCAAGAGGCGAGCCTTGCCTAACCTATAATTCACTTCCATTATATTCTCATACATACAACAAAGATCTTTAAAACAAGACAAATTACTTGAAAAGCAGAAAGGCATATGGTATTAATACTTGTTTTAAAAGACAATCTGAAAATGTGACGTAAACTGATGTTGTTTTAAGAATATTTACATATTTTTACTGGAAAACATTGCAGAAATTTTGATTAAGGACATGATTTTTTTTTCGCAGCATAGGGGTAACACAAGGTTCACTACTCGGTCCGTTTGTAATGCTAAAATGTTACGCTTTTCAAGCACGCTATTCATCTGAGGAGGTAAAACGAACGTTGTTTACGTTCTAAACAAGCGTGTTTACGTTCATTTAAACGTGAAACAGTGAAGTTTAAAAACTTTCGCCGGATTTTGTCGGGAACCGAAGCGTATCCTTTCGCAGTGTATCAAAGCGTCATTCTCCGATATTAAACACATCCTCTTTCTAAGACAGCGCTATCACTTTCATCATACTATTTAACAAGATAAAAAGAGGCTCATTCAGATACAAATCCGCACGCTCGTGAGCTTAAAACGCGTATGAATAGCAATATTCATGTCGGGATAAATGTGAAATGATGTGTCAGGGTGAATCTTACCCGCAGCCCTTTTGGGTGCCTGCTGTTTCCTCCTTGGCATGTTCAACTCTCTTTAGTTCACGTACAGTGAAATTGAGCCCAGGTGAAATTCAGTATAAGTGCTCTGATACACACGCAATAGCGACTCTCTAATGCACTTCAGTTCCGTACAATCCAGTATTTCAGAAGCGCTGTCCAGAAATCAGGTGTCTCTTTTTTAATATACCTCTCCTTCCTAGATAGACAGATCTATGGCGGATTGTTTTGCTTTGCTTTGCATTTCTTTCCGTCTCTTCTTCTTCTTTTCTTTTTTTGTTTCCCAAGCCAAAAGGACGAACGCTGTCAATCGCTTAGACTCCCGGTCTCGTATGAAACGTAGTAGGAAAAGGACAGACAAAAATAGTGTATATCACACACTCACACACACGCACACACCGCGAAGCCAGCAGCAAACATCGATCCGTAGAAAAAAACTGAACATTAAAAACTCCTCCTCCTCCTCCTCTGGACTTGATGATGGCAGCGAGACATTTGTTACACTAGATAACCACGAGTTTATTAAAGAGACAGAGGCCGGAGAAAACACGAGACAGCCCACAAGAGCAGCCTCATACTGTCTCTGCCGCTTCAGGCTGGAGTTTACAGAGATGCTGCGAGCTGAGCGCTTCGGTGTAATGACACAGTGCAGAGTAATAATGAATAACGTGCATGCCATGTGTAATTATTTTCAGTAGCTGCCAGAAACGAGATATAATTGCCATTGCCGTGGTAATTACTTACATTAACATGTCTATATGCATAAGCTGGTATATGCTTCAAAAATGCACAAAACTTAAAATGTTTTTAAGTTTTAGCTGAAGAAGTACTTATTTTTAGTTGCTGAGAAATGAAGCGTTATTGTTGTTGTAATCAAGATAGATAGATGACAGACAGACAGACAGACAGACTAGATAGATAGATAGATAGATAGATAGATAGACAGACAGACAGACAGACAGACAGATAGACAGATAGATAGATAGATAGATAGATAGATAGCATCTCATGCCATCTCATCAGTTATCTCAAAAAGTGGCCCGATTTCCCCGAATTCATCCAGTATAATGACACGAACCCAGACAAGTGATTTGATTTAAACCGAAAGCATAGAAACATTGAAATCTTTCAGCTGAAAAACCTTTATGATGTCATAGTAACAGCAACAATGAGCGGCACACAATACATTGTTCGGCACAGCTTCATTACAGCGCAACTGAAGTCCTACAAGGTGAAGCAGAATGGTTCGCCTTTCTGAAGCTCTCCGGTGTCTCACCATTTGTGTCCCGACCTCTCACCATCTCTGATTATTGAGGTCACCGATAAACAAATGAGTGGCCATTACCATGTCTATATGCATAAGCTGGTATATGCTTCAAAAATGCACAAAACTTAAAATGTTTTTAAGTTTTAGCTGAAGAAGTACTTATTTTTAGTTGCTGAGAAATGAAGCGTTATTGTTGTTGTAATCAATAAGCAGTGACATGTTAAATTGTGTATATGTATTAAGACATGTTTATAAAGGCACTGAGCCAAGAATTCAAGCCTTAAATACACAAAGTGAAAATAAAGAAAACATAGGCTGTTAGAGTTGTTCGTGTGATAGTGTAGTGTATAAATACTGATAATTAATGAACAACTAATGTATGTTCAGTAGCTGCTTACATGTTACACATTACACAACTATTACTATGAATTATTATATAACAATTATTATGCTTATAAATAATTATATTTTTTCAATGTCATATATATATATATATATAAATATAATATATTATATTTGAAATATTTATATTTTATATTTATATATATATATTAATATATTTAAATATAATATATTTTTTATATATAATAATATATAATATAATATATATTTTTGGGCTACACTTTACATAAATGCTTTTAAAAATGTATAAAAAATAGATAGATAGATAGATAGATAGATAGATAGATAGATAGATAGATAGATAGCAACAATGAGCGGCACACAATACATTGTTCGGCACAGCTTCATTACAGCGCAACTGAAGTCCTACAAGGTGAAGCAGAATGGTTCGCCTTTCTGAAGCTCTCCGGTGTCTCACCATTTGTGTCCCGACCTCTCACCATCTCTGATTATTGAGGTCACCGATAAACAAATGAGTGGCCATTACTCACAGACTACAGATGACCTCAGCGCACACGCCCCCTCCCACCATTGCTGTGTGATAAATGATCCCGCTGTCATACAGACAGATGATGCTGCCTTTGTTAATCTGTTATGTGGTGACGTTACTCGATCCTCCTGTTTTCTAGCCCGCTTTTCCCCTTCTCCTCGCGCTGATGTGTGGATGCCAGTCCCCTAGCGATGATGGCAGAGACCTCCCATGAACTTGACATGAACTCCGATCAATCAGTGTTGAGCCTCCACTCTGACCATACCTGTCTGACAGCTTTTAACACCCTCTGTGTTTAAACGCTAACATTCACACACACACACACACACACACACACACACACACACACACACACACAAAAAAAAATCATACCTGTCTGACAGCTTTTAACACCCTCTGTGTTTAAACGCTAACATTCACACACACACACACACACACACACACACACACACACACACAAGGAACTATAGCTCTACCTGCATGTATTGTACTGATGGTACATTGCCTTCAACATACACCAGCCATCTCTTGACCAGCGTTATGCGTCTTTCACTAAAGTGCACAGAGTTTATAAGCTGTAACATAGGGGTATTTTGTCATGTGCGATGTCTGTTGGCCAGTATGACATTAATATCGGTTAACAGTCCACAGGTGTGTTAAGTGTGGTTCAGAATGGAATTCAGAATGCCTTTCATATTCAAATTCCATTTGAATTGAAGATCCAAACAGGATGCAGAATTGCAGTTTGAATGTGAATGTTAGTAAGTAGAATTAAAATGAAGTAAAATTGAAAGAAATTCCTAAAACTGTATTACGTATGTACAGTATGTATTTATTGTACAAGAAACGCAAAGTTTGTCAAGGCATATAGGTATAAAAAGTCTTGAAGTTTGAAGGTGTAAGGTGTCATAGATAGATAGATAGATAGATAGATAGATATAATGACAAATAGAATGATGGAAAGAAGATAGAATGATAGAATGATAGATAGAAGATCAATAACAAGAACAATAAATAGAACGATAGAGAAAAACAATAAAACAAAAGATTGATAGATCAATAGATAGAATGATAGAACAAACGATAGATAGATAGATAGATAGATAGATGATAGATAGATAGATAGATAGATAGAATGATAGAATTTTGGACAGAACAATAAAACAATTGATAGAAGATAGAATGATAAAAAAACAGAATGATAAAATGATACAATGATAGATAGAATGACAGATAGCAAACAGAACGACAGAACAATAAAACAATATAGAATGCTAAAACGATAGTATGATAAAATGATAGAAAGATAAAACAATAGAGTGATAGAATGATCGAACGATTGATCAAACACTAGATAGAATAATAAAACAATAGGTAGAACGACTGAACAATCAATAGATAGATGAATTTGTCCTGAACCATTTGAGCTACAGGTATGAATGATTCCTCAAACCATGCAGTTACAAGGTTTATGATTTGGTCTATAAACAAAGGTCTCTTTTGACCTGAGCCAGTAAAAAATAAGCTGCAGCTAGAAGTAAACAAGTAAAATAGAGAACAGATTGAAAGAGCAAAGGCTCATAATACTAATGCAAACAAACAAATCTGAGATCTTGACACAAAAATCTTGAAGCGTTGACACTATACAAGCCTTCATAACACACCGCAATCTTAATTGTGCAGTCTAAAAAAAGCCCTTGTAAGTTTTAGTTTAAAGCTGACTGTCATAGCAAAATATTTGCAACTGTTGCCAATGAATGCGACACAGTGTTAATTTGCATGGTAGGGGTTTTCAGTGTTTTGTTCCGCAGCCCTGGTGCAAATCGTCAGTTCTGCGCTGAGCCGAGGCGAGCTAATTAAAATGCACTCCCCATGATGAAAGAGTCAAGGCCTGGGGATTCCAAACCTGCTTCTGATTCAAAGCTGAAATTTCATGTGATACGGACAGGCGGTGATTGAAGTCTTGAGAGCTGTAATTTTCAAAGTAGAACAACAACATATGCATACTGTTAACAGCAGATGCTTAATTTGAAAATCTACTGCATATAACCCAATTAAAAGACGAGAAAAAGAACCACGAGTGAAATCAAATGGGCTGCCGTGCTGCTTGAAACCTTTCAAGACGAGAACATTTTGCCTGATATTTTCATCGAGAATCTCAACTCAGCGATCAATATTTCTGTGCGATAATTAACACCCGACTGCCACATGTAGGATGGAAATGCTGTGCCACATTCTATATTTTGGTTCGCTTAAGCGGTTTTCATCTTGAGGAATTGGTTTTCATGAAGGAAGGACAATGCAGCAAATATTTCATGAAATGCAGGACAGGTGAAATACCCCAAATTAGAAAGACTGAACTATTATTATATCTATTATAGATAGAGAATAGAACAATTGATAGAATGAGAGAACGATAGATAGAACGATAGACAGATAGATAGATGATAGATCGATAGTTAAATTGACAGATCAACAGATAGACAGACAGACAGGCAGATAGATAGATAGATAGATAGATAGAATGATAGCACAATAGATAGAAGGATAGATAGAATGATAAATATATAGATATAGATAGAACAACAGAATGATAGATAGATAGATAGAAGATAGATAGATAGATTGATAGATAGATAGATAGATAGATAGATAGATAGATAGATAGATAATTTTATTCAATTATTACTTTTATTCAGCACAGATGCATTAGATTGTTAAAAACAGTGACAGAGACGACATTTAAAATGTTATCAAATATTTCTATTTCCAATAAATGCTGTTCTTTTGAACTTTGTTCATGAAAGAATCCAGAAAAAAAGTATCATGGTTTTCACAAAAATATTGAACAGCACAAACTTTCAAAATTGATAAATGTTCTTGAGCTATCACAGGAATAAATTACATTTAAAAATAACATAAAAGTTATTTTAAATGGTAATAACATATAGTATATTACAATATTAGAACTTTTTTGATCAGCCTTGGTGAGTACAAGAGACTTATTTCCAAAAAAAAAAAAATAATAATAAAATAAATAAATATATAAGTAAATAAATAAATGTACAAATACAAGTAAAAATCAATCAATCAACCAATCAGTCTTACCGACCCAAAGCTTTAAACGGTATTGTATGCTGTTACATTTTCTGTTAAACACAAAAATATTAATGCAGCTCATTTTAATAAAAAATTATGTTCATAGTTATAATATCTGCCATGTTAAATAGATAAATAAAATAAAATAAAACTTTGATTTTTGGGTGAAATATTCCTTTAAGCAAATCCCGAGTGATACACCAAAATGTATATTTGCATAATCATCATTAATCATTAAATGTTTGCATGAATGCATACATTAATAAACATCTGAACACTAGGTAAAAGCCTGATCAAAATCTCATGTAAATTTATTTTATTGTCATCTTATTGATTTGCAATGTAAACACTTATATAACCCCTTTTTTATATAACCCCTTAAATTTTTATAATTGTCTGCTTTTAGATAGTTATAAGTATTTTGGTTATGGATTAATAACAAAAAGAAAATAATGAGACTGGAGGTTTTTTCTCCAGTTTTAACACCGAAACATAGACACATCGAATACGCAACCAGAAAGCTGTTTTTATGCAGAATAAATTCAGAGTAATCGTAATGGCCTTTACCCGATTAAATAACTGATGTTGCTTATTAACCATAATCGCAGTACAATTGTGCATAGAAATGCATTTACCAGTTTCACCATGGAATATATATATTTTTAAGTAACTGCAACTTTTTATCACTTTTTTAACAGTTTTTTTTTTTTTTCTCACAATTCTGTCTGTGGCTGTTGTTGTTTCTGCCACAGAATAAAAATGAAAAAAGTAATTGCAACTTTTTACCTCACAATTCAGACTTTTCTTTTCAGAATGGTGAGTTCTAAAAAAGAATTACAAGTTAACATCTTAATTCTGAGATATAAACGCAGCATTGCAAGAATAAAAAGTCAAAATTGTAAGATAAAAAGTCCTAATTACCTTTTTTATTTACCTAATTTTTTAATTGCCTTAGTGGAAATAGGCTTCCATAGATAAAAGATTAAAAAGATCTGCAACAAAACAAAGTGCTACAGGATAGCCTCATTTATCATTGTTTATCTTATAAGAAATAATAATGCTAATAATAATAATTTAACTTCCTGCTGGTGGGGGGGTTGAGTCAAAGTAGTTACTGTGACCCAACATAAGGCGTTTTTTCACCTCAATAAGGATCCATGCTGGCGGTGTTTCCAACACTAGCACTTGACCTATTTCCTCTCATGTAATGTATCGTTAAAGCAGTCTTGTGAAATGGCTTAATTATTCATGCTTGATTTCAAAGTATGGTGCTTAAGCAACACGGCTCCACGGGAGGACTGACACACGCGACGCTGTTCCTACAAGCACACATACTGAGCGCTGCGCGGACGGGCCTGTTCACCGACACAACCTCCGCTGTGTTCAGTCTGTAGTAGGCATTAAGGCATTAGCGCTGCACGGAAGATAAATGTCCATGTCTCTCACACACACACACACAACACACACTGTCTCGGTCTGCGGCTGACATGCACTAGGCATTATGCAAACAGAACTGGAAAATTTGATATAGTGTGAAGTGACACACATCTGAAGCACATTTGAGGACGACTGAGTGATCTTTGAATAATCTGTTTGAAGGAAGAATATTTGCCATATTACCCTTCTGATTTCCCAAAAGTCGTACTGCACAAAAAACAGTGACCTCAAAATAGTATTTGGACACTTAAAGCACACTGAATGTCGATGCATCAGATACAAAATATCAAACCAAGTGGCAAACGAATACATTTCGTGACACTTTTTAAATAATTATTTGGTCTTGAGGTATTTTTTGTGAAAGTCACTTATCCCTAAGTTCGCAGAATAAATAGTACAGTTAATTATTTTAACTATAAACATGTCCAACGAGGTTTGACAATCTAAAAAGACTTTTTTTTTCATCATATCTATTGCATCATATTCTGAAACCTAACAAACTTTATATTATATTACATTACATTACATTACATTACATTAGATTGCATTACATTACATTATATTACATTAGATTGCATTACATTACATTACATTACATTAGATTACATTACATTAGATTGCATTACATTACATTACATTAGATTGCGTTACATTACATTACATTACATTAGATTACATTACATTAGATTGCATTACATTACATTACATTA
>NW_015664007.1:390329-392355 GCF_001515625.1 Sinocyclocheilus rhinocerous
TATTTTCAGCATCATTACTCCAATCTTCAGTGTCACATGATCCTTCAGAAATCATTCTAATATGCTGATTTGCTGCTCAAGAAACATTTCTGATTATTATCAATGTTGAAAATAGTTGCTTAATATTTTTGCATACATTTAGTTTTCAGGATACTTTGATGAGTAAAAAAAGTTCAAAAGAACAGCATTTATTTGAAATAGAAATCTTTATAATGACTGACTTTCATTTTTTCAGATGAACTATCCCATTAAAACATAAGGTGTAATTGAAACATCCCAATGCTTAAACTACAAAAGAACTACTACTTAAGCAATAACACAGAACTGCCATCTCATAAAGACATTGTCCTGCAATGTTTTGACAAATCGAATATGATCTGGGCCGAGCAAGACCAAGTGTGAAGTGTCAAATAGTGAGCGTGTGATTGAAAACAGACGACATTCAGACCAGGGTTCTGCTCCTGTCATCTGACTGCTCATCATCTGAGAATGATAGATGCTTGTTTGTGTATTTATTGGAACGTGGACACACACACATTTGAGTTTTGAACCATGCAGAAAGGTAAGGCCCGACCTGTCACTTCCCCTCCGACACGGCCGTGGTCCGCGGCGACAGCGCGTCCAAGCCAGGTTTGTCACTGTCTGTCCAGACCTGACCTGTCAGCTTCCGTACGCGGATGCGAACGCTGATGGATGTTTCCAGAACTGCTCCTCTGTGTCCATCAAAAGCTGGAATGTGTCAGTGCCACTTCAGAGTCTGAGGGTGGTCTGCAGTTCTGCCAAACCAGATCAGAGGGGTTCTGGTCTGACAGCAAGCATTCAGAACACTTGCTGCGCAAAGAGGAACACTTTGTGTTCAGTCGATTGCGTGCCGATTACAGTTTTACGCTTTGGCTGGAAGCAAAATGTCTTAAAGGTAGTCTTGTCGGGGGAAACGTGAAAACGGTGATGTGAACAACTTGAGCCAAATATGATAAGTGAAAACACAACATGACTAATGCTGCTAATGAGGATTAAGAACAAGTAGTCAACCGTTTTGTGCCAAACATAATATAATACTTAAAAAAAAATATATATATTTACTTTTTATTTTTGTTTTTATTTTTGAATTGTGCAAAATGTAAACAATTTCAAATGTAAATAAATGGATTAAAAATAATAATAATAATAACAATAGAAATACATTAAAAAATTCATTTAAATAAAATGTCAACTGAAAACTTTAATAGACTCTTGTTGGAGGAAACATGAAAACTGTGATGTGAAAACTTGAGCTAAATGTGATAGTCAGATGTTATGATGACTAGAACAGTGAAAACATTACATGGGTAATGCTGCTAATGATGATTAAGAACAAATAGTCAACCATTCTTTGCCAAATATATGAGGGAAATAAATGTGCAAAATGTAAACAATATAAATAAATAAATAATATATTTAAAACCAGTGCCGATCCTAGACTTCTGGGGGCCCTACACTGTAAAAAAAAAAATCTGTGATATTTACGGTAAAATACCGGCAGCTGTGGTTGCCAGAATTTCACCGTTAAAAATATGGTAGCAATATTTTAGGTTTTACAGACTTAACTTAAATTCACAATTAAAAAAAAGTATTTCATTAACTGATGTAATGTTAATAAACCAGCCTATTGAAGTACTAATATCTGTTTTGAACCATTGTAAGACCGATAACCACCAAAAACAGGTGGTGATGAGAAAGTCACATGATGAACCAAAGCTCATCACAGACAGCTCTTCCACAAGCTGAGAAGGGAAATACTAATATATATATATATATATAGAAGGTGCACACTGTCATTCACACAAACACTAAACACCAACATGGTAACACACATGGTACTGAAATAAAACAGTAAACATTAATTTAACAACATTAGATGTAAGATAAAGCCCTAATGTACACAACTGATAAGGGAAAACTAAGAAGAAACATAGTTATTTCAATGAAAAAACATAAAATATGAAGTGTCATGCAGGGAATTCTGGGAGTGTCAATTTACGGTTTG
>NW_015664007.1:392907-398603 GCF_001515625.1 Sinocyclocheilus rhinocerous
TTGTCCGTGTTTCACTCCGTCTCGAATCGCGCTCGCGGAAAGCGCTTGAGAAACAGTGTCTCTTCCGCGGCTCGGTACGCTTTCAACTCGTTTTTTTTAGTCTCGAGCAAGACTGTAACGACATTCACGTTACATGATTTGACTGATTTTTACGTAGAAAGGGCGACAGCGCACCGCATTAACAGAAATGATCATTCATGTTTTTATAACCGCTGGCCAAATTCAAAAACAAAACTAAAATTAAACCATCTTTGAGAGCAAGGGGGCCCCCTGGTGTTTTGGGGGCCCTATGCGGCTTGCGTATAGGGAGGATCGGCTCTGTTTAAAACTAATAATAAAACATTTAAAGTCAAATTAAAACTTTTAATTTGCAAATTTACAAATTTAAAAACTTTTTGGGGGAAACATGAAAACTGTGATGTGAAAACCTGAGCTAAATATGAGTCAGATGTTATGATGACTAGAACAGTGAAAACAACATGGCTAATGCTGCCAATGATGATTAAGAAAAAAAGAATTGTCAGCTGTCCTGGGCTAAATATATTGGGGAAACAATTGCACAAAATTTGAACAAAATTAAAATATAATAATAAAATTACATTTTAAAATAAAATTTAAATAATAATTTAAACAAAATGTTAATTTTCAAGACATTTTTTTTTTACTTTTAGCTCATTGTGCTATTGATAATTTTCCAAATATACACATATTCAGTGCCGTAACAGCAGCTTAGCTGCTTTTAAAGGAATATACTGTTAAAATCAACACAAAACTGTGCTTGGCAACTACTTTTTCCTTCAGTAATGTGGTCGTGAAACAATTCAAAGACTAAAAAAAGCAAAGAATTGAATTTATCTGTTAATAGACAGCATACATTAATTTAACATTTGAAAATGCAGCTGTGAGGGTGAGATTTATAGTCTCTTCAATGACACACACTGTATAAAGGTCCTAGATTGTGTAATTTTCACAAATCACAACTTTCAAAATATTTTATGGAGTTTTTTTTTCTACTGAAAGTGTTTTCAGAAAGACGTTTCATCAGCTGAACAATCGGTATGTTGTTAAAGGGGTCATATGAGAAAGCAATGTACTTCAGTCCCTCACAGCCTCGTTTTCATTCCTGTCAAAAACTGACTGACTGAGATCTACTGCATCGTGAAAAGTGCTTGCTCCACTTTAGCTTTTCTAGGAGGATCAGAACAAAAAGCAAGAAAACATACAGTACAGTATTATGACAAAATACTACACTGCTGATACTACACTTACTGTACCAACCGATCAAGTGTATCAAGATTTAGGATGTCTTGATCTTAAGATGCATTGAGAAATTACTTCATTAAATGGTAGCGTGACTGTTGCTTAACTACTTTGAATGATTAAACTTAGCTTCCTAAATGCTACTGCATGCTAATTGCAGTTTTACGAATTGACAAAAGATTTTCTTGTTGAGGAAACATGATGTTGAACAGCTTGAATCAAATGAGATGTTATGATGACTAGAAAAGTGAAAACACTATGTATGAAGGTGCTAATGATGATAAATAGTAAAGTAAATAAAAAAAATGTAAAAAAAAAAAAAAATTGTATCAACAATATAAAACAGCAGTTGCAACCCATATTTGTAATATATACAGCATATTTACAATGAAACAAACGAAAAAATTGTGAAAAATATCTTCTGGAATAATGAAAAAAAAAAAAAAAGGTGCATCTTCAACATAAAAAAATTGCAACAATAAGTTAAATATTCAAAAATATTCAAAACTAATTTTCTTCATCAAATGGATTGTGAAAACTGTCCGTTCCACTTTGGCTGCTTAAACAGGAATTTTCTGAAATGTTGAATGCTGTGAAAAAAAAACATAAACAATGATAAAACTCTACAGTGCTAATGTCACATCATACAGCTCAAAACCATCCGAGCATCAACGGCGTCTTCTTACAATGTCAAAAACAGTCGAGATGTCTGAACAACTTAAGCGAATGTCAGCTTAACAGCTTTAACTTAAAAGCAGCCTCCACAATTATAATGTCAACATGAGAACAAAACTGACACTATTTACTTTATTAATACATTTGTTTTTAACGATTCATCGGTGCACGTTATTCTAAAGAAAACAAATGTCTGTCTTTATGTTCATTGAAATGTAACTTGCTTGGCCTCTTTCAACTGACATAATAAATATCTCTTAATCTTCAACTGCCTGTCATATAGACACTTTTCATGAGCCAATAAATTTTTTTTCTAACTGAATATCCTCAGAAATGTGTCAATACAGAAGTAAAGATCATTTCATGTTGACTGTAAGATCTGCTATCATTTATTACTTAAAATAACCTTATGTGCTGAACAGTCATCCTTAGTCATAGAAAAGAATAATGTTTCATAACAGGTTAAGGGTCAGAGTCCCGCTTAAAGGCTTAGTTTATTTCCAGAATAAAAATTTCCTGATAATTTACTCACCCCATGTCATGCAAGATGTTCATGTCCTTCTTTTTTTGCAGTCGCAAAGAAATTAAGGTTTTTGAGGAAAACATTTCAGGATTTTTCTCAATATAATGGACTTCAATGGGGATCAACGGGTTGAAGGTCCAAATCGCAGTTTCAGTGCAGCTTCAAAGAGCTCTACACAATCCCAGCCGAGGAATAGGGGTCTTATCTAGCAAAACGATAGGTCATTTTCTTGGAAAAAATTATATAAGCTGCTTTGAAACTGCAAAACTGCAATTTGGACCTTCAACCCGTTGGTCCCCATTGAAGTCCATATATCCTGGAATGTTTTCCTCAAAAACCTTAATTTCTTTGTGACTGAAGACAGAAAGACATGAACATCTTGGATGACATGGGGGTGAGTAAATTATCAGGAAATGTTTATTCTGGAAGTGAACTAATCCTTTAATGATTTTTTTCCCAACCAGGTTTTCAAAAAGTTAACAAAACCATTTTTGCAGTTATGTGTCACGACACTCATGCTCAATCTGGTTTTTATCTCTGTTTTATCCACACTTAAAGGGATAGTTAATCCAAACATTAAAATTCTCCGAAAATGTCCTCACCCTTGGACCATCCAAGATGTAGATGGATTTGTTTCTTCATCAAATTTGGAGAAATGTAGCATTGCATCACTTGCTCACTAATGGATCCTCTGCAGTGAATGGGTGCCGTCAGAATGAGAGTCCAAACAGCTGATAAAAACATCACAATAATCCACAAGTAACCCACACCACTCCAGTCCATCAAATAACATCTTATAAAATGAAAAGCTGCATGTTTGCAAGAAACAAATCCATCTTTAAGGCATTTTTTAACTTCAAATTGTTGCGTCCGGCTAAAATATGTGTCCTCTATTCATGATATTGCTTTCTTCAGTGAAAAAGTCGTCTGGTCTGAATCAAGAGAAAAATATGCACAGATCAAACACCGTTTACAAGCAAAAACAATCCAAAACAGTTCTAAACAAATATGTGAGTGGATTTTGATGTGAGAGGACAACAGGGCAGGACTTTTTCACTGGAGGAAGTGTTATTATGGATTATGGATTCGTATTTTGGTCAGAAGCAACGGTTTAAACTTAAATCGCCTTAACGGGACAGTTCACCCCAAAATGAAAATTCTGTCATTAATTACTCATCCTCATGTCGTTCCAAACCCGTAAGACCTTCGTTCATCTCGAAACACAGATTAGTGCTGGGCGGTATGACCAAAAATTTATATCACGGTATTTTTCAAAATTATACCGGTTTCACGGTACATGACGGTATTTTTTTTTTTTCATGCATGACCGGGTGTTAACCATATTTTCTACTGATGTAACACATACAGCTGTTCCCTCACCACAGTGCAACAGTGAAAACGGACCCCTTTCAAACAGTGTCGTGTTCCGAACGTTGTTTACGCGACATACACCGGTATTGCGGTATTTTAAAAATGCATATCATAACAAAAATAAACACCGGTATTCGGTATGAACCGGTATACCGCCCAGCACTAACACAGATTAAGATATTTTTGATGAAATCTGAGATCTTTCTGACCCTGCATAGACAGCAATGCAACTGAAACGTTCCCAGACCCAGAAACGTAGTAAGGACATCATCAAAAGCTATTCCTTTTCACTTCATAAGACATTAACAGAACTGGAGTGGGGTGGATTACTTGTGGATTATTGTGATGTTTTTATCAGCTGTTTGGACTCTCATTCTGACGGCACCCATTCACTGCAGAGCATCCATTGGTGAGCAAGTGATGTAATGCTACATTTCTCCAAATTTGTTATTCTGATGAACAAACAAACTCATCTACATCATGGATGGCCTGATGGTGAATACATTTTCAGAAAGTTTAAATTTTTGGGTGAACTATTTCTGTAATCTTCTAATAGAATAAATCACAATTTTCAATTGGAAAATCTATTGTATGAGACACACACATTCATTCTGAAAAAGTCTGACAGCATTTCCCTTTAAATGTGATGAAGTGGATTGCCACCCATATTCACGGTCTCTTTTCCCTTCTTTTTTAGGAGGACAACTCTGGCTTTTAATAAACATGTAATAAGAAAGAAAACAGCTGGTAGCTGTATCACAGATGGTGCTGTTCTTGGCATCTCCGAGGAGGGGACCACACATGCAGATGGCTCATTATTCCAGCATTTGGTTATGCATATTGCTCAAAATCTTATTCCAATGCTTAACAACCAGTATAAGCAATACAGGTGTTAGAGTTTTTTTAAACACAGTTTTCCTTCACAACATGCATCTCTCCATACAAAAACACACCCTTATGTCTGTCACATATGTTTAGATGAACTCTTATGGTTTATGTAATCGATGCGAGTCTGATGAGAGACATGCTTTCAGACTGCACAGTTTAACTATAACACTTCCTGCCATTACTAAATGAAAAAAGAGCAAACCACTAATAATACAACCCCAAAAAATACTACGGTACTACAATAATTTTATTATTGACATGTGCCATTGTAGCCCTAATTTTTGAAGTTCACTTTTTTTTTCTCTCAGATATGGAGGATATTTACTACAATATTTGAATGAGTGTCTATTCACTACGTGACCTTCATATATCATATACACATGTTTCATTGATTCACACACAACAGCAGGACTTACTCATATATGAGGTGGAGAAGAGTTTAATCTACAAAACAATTACAATGTATATGCCAAGAAGATTACTCAAAATGACTAAACTACTTATTAGAGACACTCAAACACGAAGACTGGCAAAGCCACATATTTCAGCTGCCCTTAATTTTTGTTACAGCCCTGCAATTTATAATCACATTTCAGTGCTTATTATTATAGTTTAACTGATTTTTTAGATGTAAAGGGGTCAAATGAGGAATCACATGCTCCTTGATCTACTAATATAAAGTAATTATACTATTAAAAAATGCCATAATCTTCAGAACTCAAAACTTCCTTCCCAGTCCAAAAAAAAAAAAAGAAGAAAAAATATATCATATATGGAAACTAGCAGCAAAAATGTGTCGAACACAAAAAAATATGATCTATTATTTAAACCGTACAACAAATATTTACTGTAAAAATAAGAATATAATATAATATAACAGAACTGTACAAGTAATGTTTACTGTTTACTGTTTCTGAAGCAAGAAACGTGTGTGTGTGTGTGTGTGTGTGTGTGTGTGTATATATACTGTATGTATATA
>NW_015664007.1:398771-410329 GCF_001515625.1 Sinocyclocheilus rhinocerous
TATTTATTTATTATTACTTTTTTATTATTATAAAAAATTATAATTATTTATAATAAATTTAATTATAAATGTATTATTATTATTAGCTTTATTATCATCAATAATTATTAATAATTAATTATTTGTTTCTCTTTTCAGACAAAATGTGTTTTTTTTAACAAATCAAACACATGGAACTTAATTTTCCATTCATTATGTGACCATGAAATTGATTCTTTTGCTACACTGATGCATTGCAAAATGTCATCTAAAGGAAATTACAGTCTATATCCTCAGGTGATTCATAATGACTAACACTACATAACTGAGATACTTAACACTTGACATTACACAAAGACGAACATAACAACACATTTGAAACAGCCTTTGATTGTCCCTTGCCTTCTGCTTTTCAGAAGCATTTTGTTTAATCCCACAATCTTTGACTTTGTAGATGCACTGTTAATGGGCCACAGTCAAATACTGTAAAAACCACATTAATGAGACACTGAATTCAGCAGGGTTTATATATAAACTCCTCTTTCTTTGTAATTCAAACCAGGCGAGCAATCAGACATGGCTCCTCTCTGTGGACGAACAGAAGTCTAAACCTTTTAAAGTCAACAAGATATTTTCAGTTCTCTTGAATAAAATTAAGGTGGCAAACAGAGTCAGTTTTGATGTCATGTGGACTAAACATGCATTCATGTTCATCAGTGTCTCGTTTCAGTGTTATCTGATGAAGCGAGATGCGTGTCTGATGATGAAGTTTGTCCTAATCAGCGAGAATGAGTGAAGTCCTGCATGTCCTGAAAGATCTGCTGGGATTTTCCTTCACTGCGACTCACACTTGACACCGCATGACTGCCGGAGCTGTCCTCTCTCGTTTATAACACGCAACAATGTGACCTTTATTCCGGCAATAACCATAATGCGCTTTAGCACATGCCACACGCGCCCCGCCGCCACTGTTCGTGTCATATGTTGGATCTTCTGCTGAATTCAGCCACAGAGACGAGACGAGACGAAGAGTCTCTTCACGCGTCAAACCTTCCAGGAAACTCAGTTCTGAGAGTGCCATTTTGTGTCTCTTAACCTTAAATGACTGCTGGATCTATGGACTTACGGCTGTATTCAAGCTTGCTCTTTGTAGCAAAGCATAGGTGAAAGAGATCATATGAAGATGTTAGTGTAAATCAGGCGATGGCAGACTAATCTAGATTTGCATAGACTGTAAAAAATGATTTTTCAAAGTTATAAATGAAACAAAGATCATTAGAGTATATTTTATGAGGAAATTGAATTTCAGTCTTTCTACTTTAATGTTAGTAAGTAACTTAATGTAAGTAACTTACTGATTCTTTGTATTTTTTGTTAAATTTAATAGCAATTTCTGAGTGATAATTGTTTCAAAGTAATTTTTTATAGTGTAGCAAATAGTGTTTTTCAGGGTTATCATCATGAATTAAAACCAAAACAATATAACATATATCTGTATTGTTTGAAATAAATTAAACATAAACAAAATAAACAACTTAATCTTATTTTATTATAGCTAGTTGCCAAGGCAACATTTCTCATTTCCATTCAGTTTAAATTGAAGTACTAAAATAACTAAAAGTAAATGAACTCAAACTAAATAAAAACTATACATATACAAAATTAATAAAAATGACAAAATACACACAACAAAATGACTAAAACTTAAAAATGAAAAAGAAAACATAAAATATAAAAATAAAAACATTCAAAATATTAACAATGCAAAGACGCTGCAGTGAAGCAACTTTCCATGTCAGTATCGTGACCTTTTGAAATACTGTAATTCTTTCATGTGTGGTGTGAAACTGGCCTAATAATACATAAAACTAAGGTACATTAAAAATGAATGATCTGCAACACTGGTTCTTGCTTTGCAGCCTTGTGAAAGGTCGGTCTGGTCACAACAAAAAACATGTTGAAAAAAAGAAAAGAATGAGGAGTGACAGCAACATGATCATGATGCCATCTGAGCTAATGGTTAAGAAGATAAAGCCGCTGTTGTTCCGGCTCTTATTGCTCGCTCTGCTCTCTTGGTCCATCATGTCTCAGTCTCGCTCTCTTCTCGTTTCATCTGCCTGTCAGGTCGACTACATCTTTCTGATGGCATCACAGGCAATTAGCAAGATGATGCTGCACAAAACCATCTGGACAGACACATTTCATGTTGCTGGGGGAGACAGTTTTTGGCATGATAAAAATACATCCCAAGGTCAGATGTTAAGGCGTTGGAAGTATCAGATTCTGAAGGAGCCGGAGCATCTAGATGACTGTTGAGTGTTTGAGAACATTATTTTTAAAAGTACCACATTACGATACAGTGTTACTCATTTTGAAATTGTTACTAATTGTTACTGTTTAAGGAAACAAAAAGTTAAAATTTTGCGTTAATCCTTAAAAGTAGTAAAAAAAGTAGCAAATTACATTACATTATTATAAAACTCCAACCTACAACTACTATAAACTGTACAATTAACAGCATTTTACAGTAAAATTTTCCCTGTATATAGTATGAGAACTTACGGTTAACCTATTGTTTTTTTTTCTTCTTCTTGCAATTCTTTTGTTTATATCTCATAAGTTTATAAGTTTATATCTCAGTTCAGACTTTATTTCTCACAGTTCTGCAACTCAGAATTGCAAGATATAAACAGAATTCAGACTTTTGTTCTTGCAATTACCAGTCTACAACTCACAATTCTGAGTTTTTCCCACAGAATTGCAATTCTGTTTTTTTTCCTGCCATGAATAAAAAATAAAAAAGGCAATTGTGACTTATCTTGCCATTCTACGTTTATAGCTGAGTTCTTGTTTCTCGCGAGTCAGAATTGTGAGATATAAATTCAGAATTACAAGATGCAAACAGAATTCGGACTTTTTTCTCACAATTCTGAGTTTATGAGATACAAACTTGCAATTGCAAGAAAAACAAATCTGAATTATGAGATAAAAAGTTTTTATATAGTATATATTTTAATTTTTTTATACAAAAATATGTTTTTAAACTTTCATACAAATTTCCACTGCTTAATTTTTTTTTATATAATCGCAAAATGTAAACTATAGTGTGGTAAATGCAACTATACGGCATGAAGATATTAAGCTATTATAAACAGTAACATCATGATTTTCTGTGTTTTGTGAAAAGCGCTATACAAATAAAATCGACTTGATTGCATTACCTTTGTACAGAAAATAACGTTAAATCCCTTGCAAATTGTAACTTGTGAACAAATCCAAATGCTTTGAATCAACACCTGTTTATGTTTCTGAATTGTAAATCTAAGGGTGGACTGAAAGAAAACTGTCATGGTCAATCAAAAAAATCTGTCTAGAACTATGAAACACAACATACAATGCTTGCAAACTTTAAACATGAAATAAAAAGAATAACACACATTACTTTTTTAAAAAGTAGCCCGTGTACACTGTAAAAAGTCATTAGTTGAACTTACTTGGAAAACCTGTGGAAACTGATTGCCTCAAATTTCTCAAGCAAATTAGTTTATCATTTTTGAGTTAATAAAACTTACTGTAACTTTGTATAGGTAACTTGTGTATATGTAGAGGTTACCAGAAAACTTGAGTGTTGCTAACTCAATTTGACAAGTTCAGCCAACTTAGAGATGTAAGTTAAGCTTAGTGCACAGAACTCAAACAAAACAGTTCTCTTAACAAGTCTGCTTTGTTCACATTACTAGACAAATGTGTGGAAACAGATTGCCTTAAATTTCTCAAGTAAGCTGTACTCAAAACTTAGTTGTTAATACAAAGACAGAAAACAGATTGTTAGCACAACAATAGGGCATTTATTTGTTTAAAACAATGTTACTTCAAGTCATTATTTTTTAGGCATGCTATCAAATCAACAATTTAACACTGTAAGAAAAATTGCACATACTGCACTCAGGAAATAAATAGAAAAAAACCCATCAACATCCCTTTTATGACACCTTGTAAATCTAGATTTACCATTTTCTAGAATTACCTTTTTCTAAATCAATAATGATCAATCATGAACAATTACACTGAAAAATGCTCCATCACGCCACAATGACATCTTTCTACATCAGAAGATTTTTCAGAGATTGCATTCTAGGTTCAGCCATTGAATGAAATCAAAGGTGTCCTTCAATACTGGAGGATACTATAATTTCATAGCATAAATCCAAGTCCAAAGAGCAGGCATATCTTGGGGAGGATTTTCCAGATCATCCAATACAATTGTACCTTCCAAAATTATTGCAGTAGACATGGCATTAAATGCAGTGAGTTGGGCATGGCTCTAGAGTCCTCCGCTCAGGGATCACGGTCAATAGGCCGACTGACATCTCTTCTTCATCATAGTCCTAGAAACAAGAATACAATATGACAAAAATAAGTAATTACATTTTAAGAGTACATATTCAGGTTAAACATTTGCAAACAAATTAATATCTGTGTATTATGTTTAGATATAAAGGCCTTTTCAAACTGAGCACAGCAGTGGATCCCAGATAAAAATAAAAAAAGACATTCAATCTGTTGTACAAAAAGACAAGACAAACTGAACAGTATGCCAGCTATACAATAATCTATTCTGAAACTGCTGCTTTGACATTTGAAAAGTGTAAAAAAAAACAACAACAGCATTTTGGTTCAATACTGACATATATATTCTCTTTTGTGTGATTTCTAAAGACTGACCACAAAACCATGATCAAGAGAGCACCCTCATAGGCCATGTCTTAAACGAGTGGTTTTCACGTCTCTATCACTCATATATTAGACTCTTTGTTTTTGTTCTCTTGCTTATCTGATTTCTTTATTTCTTTCAAACCTCCTTTTTGATTTTTATATTTCTTTCACTTACTTACCTTTATTCTTTTCTGTCCTTCCTTTCTGACTTCTTTCCTCTTTGTGTTGTTTCCTTTACTCTTCCTTCATCTAAATTGTCAGACTCCTTGTTACCTAATTTCTATTTTCTTTCTTCACATTATTTTTCTTACTCTTATTTAAAAAGGGTTCACCCAAAAATGAAAATTCTGTCATTAATTACTCTCTCATGTCGTTCCAAACCAGTAAGACCTTCATTCATCTTCGGAACACAAATGAAGATATTTTTGATGAAATCTGACAATGCTTGTGCATTCCTCTGCTTGTAAACAAGGCACAGTGCATGCGTGTTCTACGTCAGAACGCCGGCTCCTGCGTCAGCAGCATCACACGCATGCGTCGTGGTACTCTCGTGAACGATGTACTTACTTTCTTTCTGGGTCTTGAACGTGGTAGTTGTGTTGCTGTCTATGCAGAAAGCTCTTGGATTTCATCAGAAATATCTTAATTTGTGTTCCGAAAATGAACAAAGGTCTTATAGGTTTGGAACGACATGAGGGTGAGTAATTAATGACAGAATTTTAGAGTGAACTAACCCTTTAAGTATTTTTTTCTCTTCTTTCCAACTCTGTTCTTTTATTATACATTCCCTTTCCTTTTTTCCTTAGAAGTTTTTTTTTTTCACTTTCTTTATTCCTTTCTATCTTATATTGTTTCTGTGTCCTGATTTTTTTCTTGCCAGGTCTCAAGAATTGTCTGCATTACACTAAATAACCAAAATATAACAGACAAAATTACTTACAAAACATGTCTTGTAAAAATCAGTAAGGTCCTTTTCAAGGAAGAGTGGAAGGCCGTGGAGAACTGCTGTTCATCGCCCATTGATGTTAGATGTCTGTACAATTATTAAAAAAACTCATATTTAATATCACTCAAAGCACAAGCATTCAGCATAACATATAATGAATATCTACTTATTCTGTGCAGGGTTTCACAAAACTGCAAAGTATGATTTTTCATTAAGCACACCTATGTGAATAAGCATATACTATGTGGAAACATGGAATTGGAGAATTTTCATATTCCATAGCTTCCATATTTTAATAAGTTTTTCAGCAGTTGAGCTCTCTTTTCACTCAATAAACAAGTAGAACTTCCACTTCCACTGCACGAGTTTAAGTCCCCAAAAAAAGAGCACATAGAATATGACAAGAAAATGGTTATAATTAGTGCTGGGCATTGACGCACATTTAAAAACTATTTTAAATGAAGTTTCTACTACAAATAATTTTCTGAAATATAAACATTTAAACAGTGGTTGTGATGATAACTTGTTTTCATGACATTTGTTCAAACATTAAATGCTGAAAAACGGATTACATAAGACATGATAAATTTCATTAAGGTGTACTGTATCGCTCAACATACTTTATGATGCTTACTCACGTTTACACCGGTATTGCGGTATTTAAAAAATTCATATCATAATAAAAATAAACACCGGTATTCGGTATGAACTGGTATACCGCCCAGCACTACCGTGTAGCGTAAATTTACATGTTACTTGACTCTTCTGGTATAAAAGCCATGCATCTCGTCCAGCACGTGATATATCAGTGTTGATGTAGCTTTTGTTTTCCTATAACTCTGTCTAAAGCCATTTTTTGTCCAATATGTTGTTCCAAAGCCGGTTCCACCTGGACAGCCGGGATGTCTCAATGTACTAGAAGATTAAGTGTTATTAAAGACAGACATAATAATATTAAAATCTGTCATAATAATATTGACATTCTGGAGCGATTCCAGGGCTCATTTATTAATGATGGTTGGTTGGAGGGGGTGCTGGACGGGTCAGAAGCCTTGAAGAGATTACACTTTGGCAGGTTTACTGCTGCTCCAAATATGATAGACCTGACGTGTCATTTTCCCGGCTAGAGCAGCCTCAGAAAAGCCATAAATTATCACGGGAGAGCGGGAAATTGATTCTCCCTCTCTGTACCCTGCAAATGTTCCCCATAAATATGCAGTGATGAGACATAGCTCCTTTTATTAACTTGGCAGAAAAAAAATAAACCTTGGGTATTTAAGCCAAAGCAGGGTGATTTTGAGCACCAAACACAGTTCTGGATCAGTTTTACATTGAAGGCTTTATTTGATCGGCCCATCAGTTCCGTTTCCTATCGATCTGTCCCGACGTTGATCCGTGAGGGTATATCCGTATACAAATAAATCCTACCAGATCACACGAAAATATCAAGTTATCATCTTCAATTTGCTTCCTGGCTCATATACTTTCAAATCTATGTCTCTTTAACAGGGTTGGACACCATTCAGGATTGGCTCCTTTTTATAGAATGTGTGTGAATTTGAATTAAACAGGCCCCACAGGAAGTGGAATTATAATGACAGGAAATACTTTCAAAGAAATTCACCAGTAACAGCAAGAATTTCTAAAGTTTTGTGACAAATTACATAATTACCACAGCAATAGAACAGATTTTAATTGTTATTCAGCACCACAAATAGTTAATCAGTTTTTAAATATAAAATTGTATTTTATACAAATAAATATTGACATCACTAATATATTTTTGAAATATTATATAATCAATACATTCATATGTAGGCCTATATAATTTGGGAAGTGATATAATAGTTATTTTAAATATATATTTAAAAATGTTAATACTTTAATTGACTGTAAACAAATTATTTAAATATAGTATAAGAGTATAAAAGTATTCCTTTATATATTTTCATACCGAATCATACTGAAAAATCAAACATATTACTAAAAATTACACTTACAATAGTTTGATCAATTTCCTTGAATTTCATTCCATTTAAACTCCACATCTTTAAATTAAAATTCTAATTAGAATTCTTCATCCTGTTTACCCTCAAATTCACATTCAGGAAAAAAAATAGGAATTTAAAGACCCATGAAATCACTTAAAAAGCATTTCCTGTTTATTCTGTATGCTTATGATGTTAAAACAACAATACAAATTTGATTAAAAAAGCATTTCCAGTTGAAGAAGGAATTTATATGTTATTGATAATTAATCACTAATAAAGATCAGCATATGAGAGTGATTTCTGTAGGATCATGTGACACTGAAGACTGGAGTAATGATGCTGAAAATTCAGCACTTTGCATGACAGGAAAAATAAATAAATAAATAAATACTTAAATAATTAAAATGTAATAATGTAATAATATTTCACAATGTTAAAGTTTTTCTTTAACATTGTTTAAAGGGGTCATATGATGCGATTTCAAGTTTTCCTTTCTCTTTGGAGTGTTACAAGCTGGTTGTGCATAGATAACATGACCTCAAAGCCAACAGACATGCACTAAAAGCCACAAACCTCCCATTTTGAATTCATGGGCTCTATAAAACACACTCAGATCAATTCTGAATAACCACAACCCTGCTCTATAGAAGGTCTAAATACAATACTGCGGCCTGAAGACAAACAGGATTCAGATTTCATTCCAACGAGTCGTCTCCACATGGAAAATCCCACCATCTGAAATCTGGAACGTGTTACTCATGTCTTCTGTGATATGAACAGATGGTTTTATTGCACAGATATAAAAAAGCGGAAGTGTAACGAGCCATTGACTAGAACTGATGCAACCGGTCATTGCATTTGAACTGCGGTATTCCTAAGAACAAAAGGAATGCTAGAGCAAATATGTATCACGCTAACGCACCCCAAGAGAATTTCAATCACAGTTTTGTTTTTCCCACCTGGCTGTTTCCTTGAGCAGCTGAGTTTCATAACTCATCTTTCTGACAATGGATAGACGCTGTGCACACTGCGTTCAAAGACACACATTGTTGCTATTTCTAGACGAATATGTTTTTCATGAAGGCAGATAATGCTAAATCAGCCATTTTCGAATCTGTTTGACAGCTGTCTCATAAGCTTCTCGAAACATCTGAAACCATTCCAGGAAGTTTGATTTTTATCAACAGAGCTGTAAATCAGTTCCATGAGACAAATATACCTTTGTGCTCCCAACTTAGAGCTTTGCCATTGTTTTAAATTGATTCCACACGTGTCACATTTTTTTCCCCCCATTCTAAAATAATGAGGTAATTATTAACTTAATGTTAATCTTTAGTAGGTACTCTCCCATCAGAACAAACACAAGGGCTCAGCTTTCATGGGAAAGGAAATCTACTCATGTATCAGAATTATGATAGACTGGTTCTCAACTGGTGGGTCGTGACCAAAAAATTGGACAGGAGAAGAGAAGAGCTAAACACATGAGCGTAACTGGATAGCAAAATAAATAGGCTCAGCAACTTTTAAAAAGAAGAGGGAAAAAATGTCAATATACTTTTGTTGTTGACATCAAAGATAAGGCATCCAGTAAAACTCCAAATTGTATTTTGGCGGGAATTAATTTGATACAAGCAAGGACATGTGACCATTTAAAACAACAACAGCAACAACAACTGACTACTTTAAATCAGTCTTATTTTAGTCCACTGTAAAAACAATCCTGTCGTTTTTACAGAAAACAAAAAGTGGTAGCTGTGGTTGCCAGAATAATTCTGTAAAAATACAGCAAAAATGTTGACATATTTACAAAACAGCCAATAACTTCACCTAACTGTAATTTACAAATTTAAAAAAAAAATAGTTTGAACCAGTTCTTTTCTGCTGATTTAGTAAAACAGAGCAGCAATTGTTTTATTAATTTTTATTTATTAGTTTTGGTTTATTTAGTTTTAGATCTTTTAGTACTTAGTAAGTTAAACTAAATGAAAATCAGTTTTAATGATTTAACCAATTAACAGGTTTTTACTGTTGCATTTTTAGTTTTTTACCGTTGAAATTAGAATTTTACAGTAATACTTTAATAATTTGTGTTAATATTTTGAAGTATAGACATTTGTATTAGTTTTATTTCAAATGTCATTTTACTTATTAGTTTTAGTTTATTAAATTTTAGCACTTCAAGTTAAACTAAACGAAAATGTTGCACTATAGATGAAATAAAACAAGTTTTATTGTTCTTTTTTTTAAATTTTACATTTATTTCAAATAACTTTTTTAAAATATGGTTTTAGTTTTAGTTAACTATAAAAACCCTGGTTTAAATATAAGTTCATTCATTTGGGCCGTGAATTATTTGCTGCCGAAAACATGAAACCAATGAAATTCAATGAAGTTTTGTATGTTGAACAATTTTGGTACCGTACTGGGTCGCCACTTGATATCCAATGTGAAATCTGGATCCTGAAGCAAAACCAGTTGAGAACCATTGTGACAGATAATGCACTACAGTTTTTTTTGGACGGTTTTAGCAATGTAAAGTTACATTTCCTGTCATGTTGAATCTGTCAGCCCAATCTAGAGTAATGAAGCTGTCGAACTGCGGTTTGGGGCCTGCTGAAGAGTTTTGTGGCTGGCTGATTTTGACAGGATCTCTGTGAGGCACGAGCGCTCTCCTTCGATCAGCAGATGCTTAAATAATGGCCGGAGAGGCGAGCTGTTATTTACTACCTTCAGGTCTTCACTGGAGAGGCGCTTCTGGAGGTCTAACAGAAGGAGAAGACACGGCTCCGAGGGCCAGATTCCGCCCTCTTCATCCCCATCTCCATCATCTGTCACATCTGTCACACTCCAACACATGTCACGTGCAATTAAGCACCCGGGTGGTTAACTCTTTCCCCACTCCGTGCTGTCAGGATCGGAAACCGCAAGGCATTCAGGCGCTGACTAAAAGAACAGCGTTAAGACCGTCCTCGTCTCTTCACAGCCTGACTGTCACATTTAGCATTGAACCTATTTTTGAATACTTTAATTGATTACAAACAAAGAGAAATGCTAATTGATGAGCAGGTGAATTAATGTGATCTCATTAGTGACTGAAGGCATTCACATGTAAACTGTGTTCTATAGCATGCATACTTTTTTTGCATTTGGATTCACACTGGTATGAATGTCAATCAACACGTTTGACAGCGTGTAATATTTAAACAACTCTAGAGACATACAAATGTTTAAAAATCATTTATAGAATAGTGAATTGAAAAAATTATATAAAGGAGCAAAATACTTATAAAGGAGACTGTTTAATGCCATTAAATTTGACACAATCAATGTATATGACATAATTTCACTTAAAATTTTAATTTGTCATTCACTGATATTTTAGACCTCTCCCATAGCACAATACTTCATGTGTTGAACTTAAAGGTGCTGTATGTAAGTTTTTGACTCTACTAAAGCATAAAAATACCATAATATGTTTGCAGATATTTAAGAAACATGCTAAGTTAACATACTTGTTTATCTGAAAAACAATGCTACAGTCAGTTATCCTCCTTTGAAAATGTGCGTTCCAGGCGGGAATCTCGGTCTCTGTTTTGGTTTGTGAAACCCAACCACTGCCAGTTTTCCCAATTGTATTTTGGCACCCCGGGTTGCCAGTTGACGGAAAACACAGCATATTTAATTTCATTCATCGTCAAGTGCGCTCGTTCCTGTTGATGTAGTCAATCTGGCAACCTGCGTGTGCGTCAAACCTGAGGAGGAGTGGCCGGGTGAAAAAACCCACTCCAATATTTAGAATTTGGACTGCAATACCTAGTTCAACCACTCGGTGTAAATCCTACATACAGCACCTTTAACCACTGATTTCTAGTCGTGTCCTCTTTTGGAAGGCCAAACAAAGTAGTTTCGCTTTCACAACGAAACAC
>NW_015664007.1:410727-432768 GCF_001515625.1 Sinocyclocheilus rhinocerous
ATTTGATTGCTTCTATTGTCATAATTTGTAAGTCGCTTTGGATAAAAGCGTCTGCTAAATGACTAAATGTAAATGTAAATGTAATTTTGATTTCAAGGGGTCTTTACATTTTTTTAATCTTGCTTGTATCATTAAAAAGTATATTATATTTATATGGAATTTCATAATTACTTATGAAATATTACTGTAGTGCAGAATATACTGACAGGCATTATGTTGAACTAAAATAAACTTTAATGTAATTTCTATTGAAACTTCTATGTCATTAATTTATTAGATGTATATGTAATTGAACATTTGTAATGATTTGCAATTTATTATAATCAAGTACTGTACAGTATATGTGCTTTAATATGCTAGCCAGCACATCAAAATAAGCATACTTCTTTAAAGCATGACAAAAGATTATTAAACAATGATTTTAAATGTATTTTTTAAGTACATACAAAGTTAATAACAAAGTGCACTTCTTATAGTTAAGAAACATAATCATGTGCACTTTTTGTGTTAAGAAACATAATCACATCTCTCTTTGAGTATGCTTATACGGCCTTTTATTTAATTAATATTATTTTATCTGTGGATGCAATTTTTTAAAATATACTTTTAAGATTTGAAGCACACTGCAAGTGCACAAGTACATAAGCACACTTGTTTTTCACAGGGTATGCTTGTTGTCCTCTGTCAGTTAATGTATGCAAACTGTGTAAATATCACCCATCTGCATAAATAACAAAGGTGCTGCAGTATGGAAGTAAATGAAGCCCTTATATTTGTGTAAAGATTGATGCCAGCAGTGTAACTGACAGTGGTTTGGGGGAGTCTGTGTCTGTGTCATATGTTATGATTCTGAGCGTAAACTCAGTTAACAAGCTTTATCATATTGTTTAAACATGTCTGCTTTAATGCTGACATATTCCATTGGCTCTTATTTTTCACTCGCGTACCCCTCACAAGGACTCTCTCACAGTGTAAGGTGGCCTGCAGACCATTAGCTTTGAATAACAGTAACCAGTGTGCTTAGATTTGACTCTGTTCCCAAGCTCATAAAGCACAACAGCTGTAAATGTACTCATTTGCACTCCTCGTGGCCAGTGTTTACAATGAAGAGCTTTTCTGATAACCTGCCCTCGGATAATTTTACTTGTTCTCATTAAACTTTAGGCCATGCTCTGCTTCTCTGTCTAGCTCTGACAGTTTTCCGAAGCGGAGTTCAAGGACTTTATCGTGGGAAGCTCATAAAACAAACTCCAGTAAAGTTACTGTATTAAAACGTTTACAGCGAGTGCTTTTAATTAAAGGACTTTTATTTCCAAAACAGAGATTATTGTTGCGTATTGGCCACCGATATATGAAGCCGTACTGTTTTTAAATCAATGCAATGTAGCACAGCCCAAAATGTACTTGTAGACTTAAAAATAATGTCATTTGGGATGAGAATATGGCATTATTTCAGTTATTGGTATGTAATTGTTTGTGTTAATTTCCTCTGTTTTTATATATAGAATAATATTAATTTAATAACACTGTTAATTGTAATCTTTTGCAAATATCAAGATGAATATGCATTTTTCTTACTGTACATTACACTGTTGTGAAGTCTAAATTCACTTGGAGTATCTAAAATAATTGATTTTTGTTTATTTTTTATATTACTATTAATATTGATTTATCTGTAGAGGCCTAATTTTAATATTGGTGTGTCCCTAAATGCCAAAACGTCTGTAAAGCATCACATAACATATAATAAATAGGAGTAGTATCAAATTCGGCTGATTTAACGTTCATCTCACTCCGGTTTTATGTGAATTGTGTCAAAGGCTCACACACTCACACATTCCTCACCTCTGCTCTGCTTTCATTCGCTCTCTATAAGATGCTGTCACAGCTATAAACACCTAACCTGAGGTGATATAAAAAGGTTGTGGTCACGTTAATTTGACCAGAGGTCCTCTGACTCAGCGAAACTGGCCAGAAGCAGGTCTCACTCACCTGTCCAAACAGACCTTCACATACACACATAAAGACTACACAAACAGAGCCGTTCTGGTTAAACTGTGTGCCTGTGGCAAGCTGTAGAAGTGATGTTTAAAAAAAAGTGGACCTCTCGACCTCAGAGCTCCAGTACAATCAGCAGTCTCTTCCCATACACAGCTGCTGCTCTCTACCCTCTAAAAGAAGAAAAACACAGCTGAATGAAAGGAGCTGACATGAATTGCAGCTAATTCAGGTGAATTGGGCCACTTTTGACATTGAGATGACAATCAATGTAATTTTACCTGAATTCACCCTACAGTGCACAGAAAGTGTGCACCCTTGTGAAAAAGGGACATTTTAGCATACTTTTAAAAAGAGTAATTATTGCAGAAATAATATATATACACTTAATTTATTACACTTATTTACAATTAAATTAAAATGTATATTAAATGCAATTAGATGAACATAAGTGGTTTTTTTTTTGTCTTGCTGATTTAGGATTTAAATACATCTTTACATGTACAAATGATACAAATACAAATGATTTATCTCATGTTTTGTCATGACACCTGCCTCTCAAATCATAGAACTTTAATGCCAAATATCCCTTTTATCGATTAGTGATGTTTATTAAAATTATTATAATATGATACATTTATAATTAAGAAAGAATAAATAAGGTTTATCTGATGTAAGAATAAATAAGGTTGTGGCAAAAATAAATAGCCTACTTGTTTCTGTGACTTGACTTGATGTGCTTGGTTTGTTTGCACTGGGACTTGAGACTTGCTTGAAACTTGAACATGTGTGACTTACCTCCACCTCTGTAATTTCATACTTTGATGTCAAATATACTTTAATGTAATTTCTATCAAAACTTGTATGTTAAACACATTAAATATGATATTAAATAACAAAATACAGTTAAAATTGTAATAAAGTAATTTAAAGGTGCTGTATGTAAGTTTTTGACTCTACTAAAGCATAAAAATACCATAATATTTTTGCAGATATTTAAGAAACATGCTAAGTTAACATACTTGTTTATCTGAAAAACAATGCTACAGTCAGTTATCCTCCTTTGAAAATGTGCGTTCCAGGCGGGAATCTCGGTCTCTGTTTTGGTTTGTGAAACCCGCCCACTGCCAGTTTACCCAATTGTATTTCGGGACCCCGGGTTGACAGTTGGCGGAAAACACAGCGTATTTCATTTCATTCATCTCAAGTGCGCTCGTTCCTGTTGGTGTCGTCAATCTGGCAACCTGCGTGTGCGTCAAGTCTGAGGAGGAGGGGCCGGGTGAAAAAACCCTCCCCAATATTCTGAATTTGGACTGCAATACCTAGTTCAACCATTCGGTGTCAATCCTACATACAGCACCTTTAATACCACTTACTAGTAACCGCAAGTAGCAAATCACGGCTCATGGCTGTGACTTTAACTAAAGGCTAACTTTATAAAAGGAATAAAGAATAAAAATGCATTTGCCAAGCACGGGATCTTTCAGTGTCACTCTCACTGTTCTCTGCCATAGGAATGCGTCAATAGATGCCTTGTTTAGTTCTCTTTAAGGGACCAATCACGCAGTGTGAATCCACGTGACTCCAGTCCGTGAAGACCTTAATAATGGATTTGCTTCTTACAAACACACAGCTTGTTAATGGACTTAATGACTTATGGATTATTGTGATGTTTTTATCAGCTGTTTTGACTAATTTTGATGGCATCCATCACTGCAGAGGATCCATTGGTGAGCAATGAGCAATGAAAAATTTGTCTCATTTGAAAGTGACGTGACATGTGGCCAAGTATGGTTACCCATACTAGGAATTAGTGCTCTGCATTTATCCCATCCTAAGTGCGCACACACACACCCGGAGCAGTGGCCAGCCATTTATGCAGCAGTTGGGGATTCGGTGCCTTGCTCAAGAGCACCTCAGTCGTGGTATTGAAGGTGGAAGAGAGCGCTGTACCTTTGGGTTACGAGTCCGACTCTCTAACCATTAGGCCACGACTTCCCCCTTTTTGTTAAAAGTAAAAGATGCAAGACATGAAAAGACATCTGTCTAGTACAAGTTGACAATGAGAAAGCAGTGCAGTGGAATGCAAAAATGCCTTCTGTGTGAACAGACCCTAATTCTGTAAAGAGCTAATAGGAGAAACTGCTTTTTCTTAAGCAGTATTTAATGTTTAAAAACAATGACACAGTGGACCATAAACCTCTCATCAAGCAGCAAATTTTAAAATACATTTTCCAATGATCTGCAATTGGCACTCTTCAAAGGCATGCTGACCCCATGTCTGGTTTGTACCTTCTAATAAACTTCTAAGCAACATTCAATTTTACATGATGTTGTAAAAAAAATTAAAAAATGACAGGAAGACAGCAGGTTTCCAATACTGAGTATTTTTCCACATCTACACTAGAGCCCTCAAACCAGGAATGTACATTAACTGTTACATAAGAAAACTGTACAACAGTGAAGAAGATTAAAAAAGGGAAAAAAGCAAGAGAAATAATCCTTAAATTAAAAACAAAAACAAACAGACATTAAATAACTAAAAAAAAAAAAAATATCTGGAAATATGAAGGTTCATTCATTTGGAGTGTAGTAGAAGGTGCAAAGCTAAAAGCTGATCGCTTGTTTGCTGCTGGTTGGTTAATGCGAGTACATGTGTTATATAAGTGTGTTCAAACCTTTTATTTAAACTAGCATAGCCAATTATTTTATGAAGTGAAGTACAAAATCTGGAGTGCGAATATCCGACAGCACCCGTTTACAGAAATTGTTATATGCTCTTCTATTAACTTTGGCTCTACGTCTGTGTGTTTTTGGGACATACTGAGGGAAGGTCGCAGAGTTGAATTCCTCTATGCTTGCTGTCAGAGGCAAATATGTTAGCAAACAGGTTGAATTCAGATAAATGGAGAGACATAGTGTAACAAACACATTAACGACAGATTTGGTATGTGCTAATGAAAGGCTACTGCAGGTTTACATTGTGTGTGTGTGTGTGTGGTTCACATCAACCAAAGGAGTGTTCAAATAATGTGGCATTGACCTCTGTATGTATGTATGCATGTATGTATATATATATATATATATATATATAGACCAGAGGTCCTCTGACTCAGCGAAACTGGCCAGAAGCAGGTCTCACTCACCTGTCCAAACAGACCTTCACATACACACATAAAGACTACACAAACAGAGCCGTTCTGGTTAAACTGTGTGCCTGTGGCAAGCTGTAGAAGTGATGTTTAAAAAAAAGTGGACCTCTCGACCTCAGAGCTCCAGTACAATCAGCAGTCTCTTCCCATACACAGCTGCTGCTCTCTACCCTCTAAAAGAAGAAAAACACAGCTGAATGAAAGGAGCTGACATGAATTGCAGCTAATTCAGGTGAATTGGGCCACTTTTGACATTGAGATGACAATCAATGTAATTTTACCTGAATTCACCCTACAGTGCACAGAAAGTGTGCACCCTTGTGAAAAAGGGACATTTTAGCATACTTTTAAAAAGAGTAATTATTGCAGAAATAATATATATACACTTAATTTATTACACTTATTTACAATTAAATTAAAATGTATATTAAATGCAATTAGATGAACATAAGTGGTTTTTTTTTTGTCTTGCTGATTTAGGATTTAAATACATCTTTACATGTACAAATGATACAAATACAAATGATTTATCTCATGTTTTGTCATGACACCTGCCTCTCAAATCATAGAACTTTAATGCCAAATATCCCTTTTATCGATTAGTGATGTTTATTAAAATTATTATAATATGATACATTTATAATTAAGAAAGAATAAATAAGGTTTATCTGATGTAAGAATAAATAAGGTTGTGGCAAAAATAAATAGCCTACTTGTTTCTGTGACTTGACTTGATGTGCTTGGTTTGTTTGCACTGGGACTTGAGACTTGCTTGAAACTTGAACATGTGTGACTTACCTCCACCTCTGTAATTTCATACTTTGATGTCAAATATACTTTAATGTAATTTCTATCAAAACTTGTATGTTAAACACATTAAATATGATATTAAATAACAAAATACAGTTAAAATTGTAATAAAGTAATTTAAAGGTGCTGTATGTAAGTTTTTGACTCTACTAAAGCATAAAAATTCCATAATATGTTTGCAGATACTTAAGAAACATGTTAAGTTAACATACTTGTTTATCTGAAAAACAATGCTACAGTCAGTTATTCTCCTTTGAAAATGTGCGGGCCGGAATGTCGGTCTCTGTTTTGGTTTGTGAAACCCGCCCACTGCCAGTTTACCCAATTGTATTTCGGCACCCCGGGTTGCCAGTTGGCGGAAAACACAGCGTATTTCATTTCATTCATCTCAAGTGCGCTCGTTCCTGTTGGTGTCGTCAATCTGGCAACCTGCATGTGCGTCAAGTCTGAGGAGGAGGGGCCGGGTGAAAAAACCCTCCCCAATATTCTGAATTTGGACTGCAATACCTAGTTCAACCATTCGGTGTCAATCCTACATACAGCACCTTTAAAAGTGTTTCGGCAGAAGTTAATATTATCAGCATATAATTTACACAAGACAATCATATGACTTTAAAACAATATGAAAACAACTTCATTAACTAAAATAAATTCTAACGTTCAGAAAATCTCAGAGCAAGCAAAAATACATTTTCATGATTCTAAAACTGACAAAAACTGAAAGAAAAAAAATGGCCACAAATTCATTTCAGTCTAAGGTACATGGAATCTGTGTTGTTTTTGCATTATCGAGATACTATTAAAGTTTTATTAATATTTTGAATCCGTTTTTTATATTTAATTGAAATTTTAGTTAAAGTTTGAGTCATTTACATATATATATACATATATATATATATCTATATCTATCTATCTATATATATATATATATATAGTTTTTATTCATTATTCATTATTATTTTATCCATTATTATTTCAGTGCATTCAGTAAATTACATCAGTAATTTATTGTTTTATTACATCATTCAAGTTAAACTAAATTAAAATGAGAAAATGTTATTTATTCATTCATTCATTAAAATATATTTTATTTCAGTTAACATTTACTTTATTTCAAGTAACTTTTTTAAGGTTTTAATTTTAGTTTTAGTTATCTATAATAACCCTGTATGGAATACTATAAAACTTTAAAAATAACCTGTCCACATTAGATTATTGAAAAGTTGTTAAATGATAGCAGTTAGTGCTAGACTTTAGCCCCTTTCACACATACAGTCTTTACTGGTAAATTACAGTTAGGAGATCATGTGTTAACAGGACCTTTTAAAAAATAATTTAAAAAAAAAATTTTCGGTAAAAGAAGTTGTAACATTACCAGTAAATTGCATAACATTCTGACGCAGATGACGCAATTACCGTATTGGCCCGAATATAAGACGACCCTGATTATAAGACGACCCCCACTTTTTCCAGATGTACCTTTTGGAAAAAGGCTTTTTAAAAGCCAAATCTTGTTTTTTCTCAGTAAAACACATTTTGTCTTCAATTATTTTCATATTGCATATTTTTCCTATTTTAATTTTTGTTTTGAAAGTATGGTAAAAACTGGTCAAATGTACCAACAATCACATTTAAAAAATATACACTTTTTGATATACCATAAAAAAAAATAAAAAAAACTGGTAGCCCATCTGAATTAGGACATTTAGGCTATCCATCTAATAGTAGCCTACCAAAATCTTATTAACAGTAGAAGTTAAATCTTACTGTAGTCTTCAAATCTGGGTACTGTCTTACGTTTTAAAATCACAAAGGGAGTTTGGTCCCATCAGGGTAACGTGACAGTCACGACTCGTGCAGCTGTAAGGTTTTCTTTTTCTTTTGTTTTTACTGGCGATCTTTACAACACGCATTACATTACGTATTTCATGGCACACTCGTTTTATGCGTATTTGGCGCCACCTATTGTTGTGGGTGTATTATTGACATGTCAAAGTCTAGACCCTGAATATAAGACGACCGCGTTTTTTCAGATGTATTTCCAAGAAAAAAAACATCGTCTTATATTCGGGTCAATACGGTACTCCGCGCTGTTTACAGAAGTCGTCTAATATGGTCTCTGGGCGAAAAGAAGTTGCATAAATGTAAACGTTTGACACAAAAATGAAAACATCAACAAAAACACTGACCGGATATACCATTCCATGTTTACAAAAACACCAGGAGGCGCAGCCGTTTAGAGGTCATTTCAAGTTAATGATGTCACAGAATTTACCGGTATTTTGAAACTGATGTGTGAATGGTGCTTTACTGGAAAAAAGACGGAATGTCGTTGCCCGTGTGAACAGCACATTTTTGTATTTGCTGGTAAAGTCAATCCGGTAATTTTACGGCAATTTACTATAATAGCTGTGTGTAAAATAATAACCTAAATGAACTGAAACTAGGAAATTCTTTAAAAAAAAAACTAAATTTTAAATAAAATAGAAACAAATACTACATTACAACTGAAAACTATAATAATCAAACATATAATAATATAAAACTATATTAATATAATTTAAAATGTAATATAATAATTCTTCCAAAATTTATACATGTGTTTTACAGAAAAAATAACATAACACACAACATAAAAGTGAGTAAATGATAACAGAAAAATAAATTTTAAATGTTACATCATAACATTGACGATGTGTTTCAATTTTACACTTGTTGAGCTTTGATAATAATTAAATGGCTCCAACAGACTTTACTTTTTATTAGTTTCATCTGAATTTCATTTATAAATAAGTTTGTCTTTACGAATCAAATCTATTTCTAACACATTTTTTCCATCAGTCTATGATTAATGGGAGTCATCCTGTTGTTTCTGAGTACTATCTTGCATTTTGAGGATTCACAGACGTATGTTTCTAAAGTTGTACGTAAAATAATTAATACAATAAAAGTATTCAGACATGCTTCACTGCCTCTCCAAAATGTGATGTATGAATAGACATTATGTACAAATACCAATTAGATCACTCTGAAATAAATACAAAGGTATCAACAGTCTTTTGTGTTAAGCTTAAACATAACAAAAATATTACTTCGACATGCACAATGGGGCATATGGCATAAGATTTACCGCAAGGTTCACTGACAGTTTGTGGCCCATATTTCCACATGTCACAGCGTGCAGCTGCCAGATACAGTGAGCTCCTCAGCTGTGGACTGTGTGATTGCAGCAGACAGGCCAGGATGTTCCAGTTTCGTGTGAACAATAAGGCCACGAAGGCCAGGTATGGAAATGTTTTTATCATTAACTATCTATCAGTCACATCCAGACAACAGAATGGGCCTAGGAAAATCAGCTGGAATTCTACTCAGGCAATTGTGTACAAGAGCACCACTTCCTGTATTTAAATATGTCTCTTATTTCAGGACATGCCTGCTGCCTGTTATTGTAAAAAAAAAAAAGAAAAAAAAAAAGACATTAGCTCTTAGAAAACATTAGCTCTAGATTTAATACAGGAACATCAGTAACAACTTTCCACTGTCCATTTTACATTTACATTTACAAGTAGATTTTTACATTTTTAGAAACAAATATGAGTGGTTCTGGCTTGTGCAAATGCTAGGGAGTTACCAGGCGGGATTGGTTACCACGCCGTTGCTAGGGTGTTTTTGGTGGTTGCTAAGGTGTACTGGGTGGTTGCTAAGGTGTTGCTATGGTGTTCTGAGTGGTTTCAGGAGCGAGTGTGTTCTGAGTGGTTGCAGGAGGGAGTGGTTACCAGGACATTGCTAGGGTGTTTTTGGTAGTTGCTAGGGTGTTCTGAGTGGTTGCAGAAGCGAGTGGTTACCAGGGCATTGCTAGGGTGTTTTTGGTGGTTGCTAAGGGTTTGCTAAGGTGTTCTGGGTGGTTGCTAATGTGTTGCTAGGGTGTTCTGAATGATTGCATACTGTTTACCAAGTCAACCCTCGAATCATTATTATATTCTGGTTTCTAAATGTGGCTTGAGTTCCTCCTAAAACACACATGGGTCAAAGACGAGACGTCACCATTTTGGTGTCCGCATCAAATACAATTTACAAAAGTCATTTTCAATGCATAAAAAACATGTTAAATGCAAGTAAAGTGTTTACTTTCAAATAACTTTAGTGAAAATAAAATGTCAAAATATGGGGGAACCTAAGTTACAAAAACACATGTCATTCAGTGAAATGGCAAAAAACACTTTTATTGTTAGATTTTTTGAAAAATATGTAGATGCTGTGAATAATAATTGTGATTAACTTTTGGTGGCCAGGTGGCCAGTTGATTAGCTGCAATATAAGCTGAAGTAGAAGTTTCGTTATTCAGGGTAATGTTTTTGTCATTTGGTGTAATTCAAATTCTCTGTTACACCACAGTGTCATCCATTACACTGAATGAGAGTATCACTGTATAAATATCAATTTTAGCATCTTATTTATATTACAGATAAATTATAAATATTTAGCCTTGACAAATATGTGTTAAACTTAATAAATATTAATATTTTAATGCATTTTTGTATTGTTTAGTTTGTGTTATTGTTTAATTTTAAATGCCCACGAACAGAGAGAGCTGCTAAGCACTGTAAAAAGCCAAAAAGCTAATAAAGTAAATGCAGACCCAGCTTGAGTGGCACTCTTAAAGCCCGTTCACACCAAGAACAATAACTACATATATATACAATGATAACTATATTAGTGTCCACACCAATGAACAATACTACTGTTCGTTCTAAGAATGTGCTGCAGGTTTATCATCTCAAGATCTTTAAAGTGGAAAATGTCAATGCTTTTATCGTTCATCAGCTGGAAAAAAAAATAGTTCTGAAAAAGATTCCAACAATATTTCTCTGTGCAGTTATCGGTAGTTGTGGTGTGGACTCTGCTATTCTTTTATATTTAGAATGATTTTTTAAACTGTATCTTTATCATTATCATTATAGTTATCAAAGGTATTGAGGATTGCAATTGTCAGAATAATAGCTTAGCAATATTTCTGAACAGAGAGTCCCCCCTCCCTACAGTGTCAAAAGTTCAGTTGAGGCCACTGAGAGAATTCTCCACCCAAAATACTCATCCTGATAATGTCATTTACGGTATGGTGGCAAACAGAAAGTATTCATAAATATACCTGCAAGCAGCAATTTTTGAGGCCGATAAAGTCAGAAATAAAGTGACAAGCTAAGCAAGCATTGCAGAGAGCAACAGAACAGTAGAATAAAATGCTTATTACTTTTCAACATCTGCTTCTGCAGTCATTTACTCAGGAATATTATTAAAACTAATGTAATGATACGGACTAATATTAAAACATTGCAAGTATGGGCACAGTGACAATATTATTTCCCTCTTTGGCAAAACGTCATTCAGAGTAACAAGCCATGCTCATTCAGCGTAACGGATATATTTATGTAAAAATGAAACAAATTCCTTATTCTGACCTGTACTTATTGAAATAAATAAAATAATATGTGATCATACTAAATATTTGTATATTTTAAATGACTTTAACTTCCTTCCAAAAATGTCTTGCTGATAGATGGGTAAAACTTAGTGGTTTGAAGGTTATTAGCAAAGTATAAAGATTTAAAAATTAAAGTTAATTGGTATTTGAGGGCTGCACTGTGATCCTTAAATATAGGCTATAGTCTTTTAATTTGTCATCAATTATTGTTTAAAATATACCTAACAGGATTTTTTGGTATATAAATATTGTTACACTGAATGATATTTTAGTGTGTGTCTTCTGTAAATTATGGTAAAAAATATATATATATGATAGACATTTTTTTTTGCTCAGAAAAAATTTAACGGGATACATTTAATGTATGGGGGAAAAAAATAAATATTTAAAGCCGTATTACACTTTTATTTTTTTTATGCTTGAACCCCCCCACCCCCACCCTCCTTTATCGTCTTTGACCCACTTAATTTTTGTGTCCGTTTGACTGTTCACAAGATGAAAATTATAAGTCTTAAATGACCAAGTAACCCTAAATACGAGCAATAATAGTAGCAATGCTTGTCTGACTTTTTTTTTCATTTACCACATAGCAACACCCTGGCAACCACACAGCAACACTAGAAACCACCAAAAATGCCATAGAACCCTCATAGCAATAGTAGCAACAATGCCAAACACCCTAAAAACCACACAGTGATTCTAGAAACCACCCAAAATATCAGCCCTAGATTTGGTACAGAAACTTCAAAGTAGATTTTTTTCATTTTTAGAAAAATATATGTATGGTTCTGGATCGTGCAAATGCTTGGGAGTTGAGTATGGTTACCAGGGTGTTGCTAGGGTGTTTTAGTGGTTGCTAAGGTGTTCTGGGTGGTTGATTACTGTTTACCAAGTCAACCCTCAACTCATTCTGACATTCTAGTTTGAGCTCCTCCTAAAATGTTTTCATTTTTGTGGCCATTTGATTATTCTCAAGATGAAAATGATAAGTCTAAATGGCTAAGTAGTCCTAAATAAGAGCAATAATAGTAGTAGTGATGCTTGGCTGACGTTCTTTATTTTCCTTCTACATGGATATCAACACAAGCTTGACTGATTCAAGTGCTTTCTTCCTCGTACCTGATCTCCAGCAGGACCTGGGCACCGGACTGTCACCGACGTGGTTATCTTTCACCACAGGCTGACGGAGGCATTATATATATATATGAGAACTTTTGGCGAACTTTAATGCAACATTTGTGCTACATACATGAATCGTAGTAGTACAAAATGTTGAGGAGACGTGACCAACCACATAGCAACACCCTGACAACCACCCAGAACAAACTAGCAACAATAGCAACCGCACAGCAACACAAGAAACTACCTAAAACACCCTAGCAACATCATAGCAACAATCCAGAACACTCTAGCAACCACATAGATATACTAGAAACCACACAAAACACCCTAGCACCCACATAGCAACACCCTAGTAACCACCCAGAACACCCTAGCAACCACATAGCAACACAAGTAAACCCCCAGGACACCCCATCGACAACCTGGCAACCACCCATAACACCCTAGCAACCACACAGCAACACAAGCAGCTGCCCAGAACACCCTAGCAACCACCCACAAACACCCCAGCATAGCAGCGAGTTTCGCACTAGCAAGCAGCACTCGCACGTTTTTTTCCTGAAATGTAAAATCTTGCTTATTTTCTTTATAAGAATACACAGATGTCAAAAAGTTGTAAAAAGATGCAAATTCAGGTTGATCGGATTCACACTCGTTGATTTATGCATGAATGCCAAAACAAGCTATCTGTATTTCTATCCATATTGTCGTACATGTTTCTAAAACACAGTATTTTGTCCCGAAATGGCACTATCGGTCATCCGCAGGCATGCTTCTTTGAGTCTCTGACAAATGCCTTTCAGGATTTCAGGAGTCTGTAATAGTGGAGTGCAGTAAGGGAGTGTTTCCATTCATGTCATATAAGACAGGGTTTTGTAAGGTGCAAAGCGCATGAGGGACATGGTCATTTGAGAAACATCTGTCACTCTAGCACACAATAAAAAACACGGGGCCCTTGAGAGGACAAGCGGAGAGCCCCATACATCATCCTCTGTGTGACTGTTAAGCTAAGAGACACACATGATGTGGGCCGTTCAGTCACATCAGCTTGCGAAACACCATTCTGGTGTCTACATAATTATGTGACAAAGGTCTTGAGGAATACTGTGATTGAACATTATTGAAACATTCCGGGAATTGATATTGATTTGCTTAGCGTTGGAAATAAAAGCGTGTGTTTGACTTCGGGGGCCCGACCGGGACGCACCGCAGGTAAATGAGTGCCGCTTCTCCCTTGATGCCGCAGGCAAAGGCGAGACAACGGCGCATTGCATCTCTCTGGCTTTCTAATTCTCCTCCTCCCGGCTTAATTGAGAATTTGAACAAACAAATTAATCATTGCAGCCCATAAAAATGACAGGATTCATGCAGTAGCATTCTTCATTCGCTCTAATTTGTTGTGTGTTGTTATTGCCCCCCCTCCGCCGAGGCCTTTCTTCAACCCCCACAGCAGGTTTTATTTTATTTTTTTGTGCTGAATTTGCAAGTTTAGCCCTTATGAAAATTACAAATAGTTGTCAAGGTTAACGAGTTAATATTCTCATTCAATATTTATTTTATGGGCACAAGAGAGCGTCTCCCTTCGCCGCATCCCACCGCAGGAGGAGGATGGGTGTGTTAATCAAAATGACAAGGACAGTGTCCTTTTGATAATACCCTGAATCATCGAGAATAAAAAATGAACTTTATTAATCAGCAGTCCCTGATTAATTGTTATGAAGTGCAGCTCGTCCATTTCCCCCGCATTTCCGTAATTTCCACAGAAGCTTAACAATCTCCCCGATGATTTGAAGCCTTTTGGGGTGGAGTGGAACAAAGCATTGCCGCAATAAATAGTTGGAGCCAGCTTTTTTCTTCTTGGCAGAACCTGTGTTTAGTCAACACACACAAAATACAATTAGATCCGGTCCTGGGCTTGTAATTCCGTCATTTGAATATGAAAAAGAGGAGGAGGGGCTTTTTAATTGAGGGCATGGGGAGGTCAAGTTCAGATTTAATATAGATATATGAACTTGGGATTTATTTACTCAATAAGAAGTATTGTCCTTTCAGGTAAAACACACTTTTAGATCATGCTAATGTTTAGATTTTTAGCCATGAGGTACTTAACTAGTTTATTATAAGTTTCATACAATGAGGTAAAACTCAGAATGTAGAGGCGGGGCTATTGTCTATATACTTCAATATAAAACATCCCTAACCATAAGTATTAAACTTCAAAATGTTACAAAATGCACTTCAACGGGAAAGAAAATACATGCATTTTTTAATGCATTTGTTAAATTATACAAAAAAAAAACTTTCATTAAAATAATTATAAAATAAATCTAAAAAATATTTAGAATGAAAATATATTTAAAAACATGGCCATAAATATATTTTGATAATTTTTAATTATATATTTTTTACATATATACATACATTTTTTAAATATATACAAAATGTTTGACTATCTTTTGTATATTTTGTAATATTCAAAAATATGTAGAATGAAAATATATAAAAATATACAAAATATATTTTTTCATATATTTATGTAAATTTATTTATAAATATATACAACATTTTTGACCATCTTTTGTATATTTTGTAATACATATTTGTAATACATATTTTTTTCATCATATGGGAAAGTGTGAAAAAAAATCCCATAGACTACAATATATTACATAATGTACTTCAAGGGCCAAGAAAATCCATATACATGCATTAAAAATTTTTTTAAACAATCCAAAAAAAGAAGATATTGGTTAAAATAATTTTTGGTCATATGGGAAAAGGTGACAAAAAAATCCAGACTTACATTGATTTATCATAGCAACCTCCCTAGTAACTGCATAACAAGCCACTAACAACTACTTGGAACACCGTAGTAAGTTCTTGTAACTTAATTGGTAGAGCACTTTTTTAGCAACACCAACATCAAGATGCATATTATAAACATATACCTTGATATGGATAAAAGGATAAAAGTTTGGACAAAAGTGTATGCCAAATGTACCGTCTTAGAAATTTACTGCACATCTCTCTCATTTTCAGCCACTCTGTCTAGACCAGATGAGCTTTAGCCATAACAATGTGCGAACAAGGACTCCTGCCAGTTTTGATTTAAGACCACATATTCATGTGATCTCTGAGTCTAGTTCAGGCCATCTTAAATGACAGCTGCGTAATATGTAGGGCAGTTAATACTGCATATATTGAATGTTTATGATTAATATATAAAACCAAATGAAGTTTGCATAGCGCTGGGGCAAGGTTGAAGTTCTTATCTAATTTACATGAGTGTGTCAGACGTGCAGCTCATTTGCTCTCTGAAGTTCTGCTCATGAAACAGAATACAAAAGCTGCAAAAAGTTTTATGTCTTCCAAGGCTCCTCACCCCTCAAGACTTATTGCAATGACAGGACAAAGCTAAAGCAAACAGGGCCCAGGCTTCTTATGAATTTCTTCTGTTTTCTTTTCTTTTGTATTATATTTTTTTCATAAAGAAACCCGCTGTTCTTTAAAATTCATTCATCTGAAACCTATGAAGTTTAAAATAAATAACAAACTTTTGTACATACAAATATTAATTATTTCACAAAGGCTTCTTCTCAGTAAGTCTGATATGGTTTAAAACACATAACTGACTCTGTCGTGGTGCCTGCTAAACTTTACTAAACTTTGCCGTGTAACTCATCCTGCATACCTCAAATCAAGTGAACTGTTGTGTTATTACTTTTTTAAAATTGCTTTTCTAAAAATTACATAGACTTACAATGAAGGAACACATGCCATAGAAATCAGAATATCATATTACAAGATGTAAATATATATTTGTAAAACAATATTCTAAAAAATATTAAAAATATTAAAAAATATTTAAATATTGAAAATTGATCATTGATCATTGCCAAAATATGAGGAAATGCAGTACAAGTGTCAGGCTTGTGTTGTGTTTTGTTCCCCATGTGCTCCCTGTGTCCCAGTGTTTATGCCCATATTTGGTTAGTTTCCTGTTCCTGTCCTGATTATGATGATTCTTTCCAGGTGTTCCCCTGTTTATTTCCATTGATCCCAGGTGTGTCTCGTCATCCCCTCGTCTTGTCTTGTGTTTAAATAGTGTTCCCTGTTTTTAGTTCAGTGTCCGGTATTGTTCATGTCTACCTGTTATGTGAGTTTTCTGTGTTTCCTTGTTATAATTAAATCTCTTTGGATTGATGTACTCCTCGTCTGCCTCCGTTCCTTGCTCCTCACTCCACTCAGTAGTGCAACCGTGACAGAATACCGGACCAGACAAAATAGTAAGCGGCGCCCCTTCTCCCCGTTTTTTTCCCCATTTTGAAAGTTTTTTTGTTTTCCTTGTTTTCCCCGCGGCATAGATCTCCCCTTCGTTGAGTATTCCTGGGAGTTCTGCAGGCTTGCCTACGGCCTTGGATGACTCCACCCTCAACTCGCTGTTCTGACACGGGGCCAATTACCATCGCCCCGTGGACCTCCCAGACACCACGGAACTAAGCTGGAGGGAAGGAATCCACCGGTGTCTGGAAAGCGTCCGGCCCCGAGCCAGAACCAGTCCACCAGCCGCGGCATCCTCCAGCCCGCCGGCCGTTCTCGAGTCAAGCCCGCTGGCGGAGGCTCTCTCCCGCCCGCCGGCCATTCCGATGTCAAGCCCGCCTGCTGCCATTAACGCAAGCCCGCCGGTCACCGCAACGACAAGCCCGCCGGCTGCCCAGTTCCCCCGTAACCAAAGGAGGAGGATGAGGAGAAAAGAACTGTTCTCTGCCTTCATCCCAGCCCCAGAGATCGCTCCAGTGTCAGCTCCGGCCCCAGAGCTCGCTCCAGTATCGGCTCCGGCCCCAGAGCTCGCTCCAGAGGTCACCGCAACGACAAGCCCGCCGGCTGCCCAGTTCCCATGTAACCAAAGGAGGAGGATGAGGAGAAAAGGACTGTTCTCTGCCTGCAAGGCGCCCACCCCTTTGATGTTGTATGCCGCGAGGACGCGCTTTCCGGAGGGGGGCGTCATGTCAGGCTTCTGTTGTGTTTTGTTCCCCATGTGCTCCCTGTGTCCCAGTGTTTATGCCCATATTTGGTTAGTTTCCTGTTCCTGTCCTGATTATGTTGATTCTTTCCAGGTGTTCCCCGTTTATTTCCATTGATCCCAGGTGTGTCTCGTCATCCCCTCGTCTTGTCATGTGTTTAAATAGTGTTCCCTGTTTTTAGTTCAGCGTCCGGTATTGTTCATGTCTACCTGTGTTACGTGAGTTTTCCGTGTTTCCTTGTTATAATTAAGTCTCTTTGGATTGATGTACTCCTCGTCTCCCTCCGTTCCTTGCTCCTCACTCCACTCAGTAGTGCAACCGTGACAACAAGTAGATAAAAACGTATAGAAAATATTATTTTTAAAAATATTTAAAAATCTATATTAGCAGTAAATTTTTGGCTGTGTTTTGTATATTTGTGAGGTGTATTATATGAAAACATTAATAATTTTTTGATTTTTATTATTGGCAAGAAAATATATTTACATGCATTTCATTTTTTTTATATTTGTAAAAATAAATAATAAATAAAATAAATAAATTTAAAAATCTAAAAATACTCTAAAAAATGAAAATAAAAATATATAAAAAAGGCCAAAATATGAGGAAATGCAAGTAAGTTTACACTTAAAATCTATATTAGCTATAATCTATATTTTGACTGATTTTTGTGAAATATAATACTTGACAATATTTTTCATTTTATTATTGGCAAGAAAAATATATTTACATAGATATATTATTAATATATTGATTATCATTATTTTTTAAATCTGTTTTTGGATATTTTTTATTTTTATTTTTTATATATTTAATTAGGGATATGCCGGTATCACATTTTCATGTTGCGATTAATTGATAATAAACGCCACTTAAATTTCCTTCAGAAAATGTCGCAATCGAGTTCTATGTAAAACCTTGCATCTACTCAGTGAATGAATTTACTTCTCAAAGTCATATAACCTCCAGATCTTCATGCAGGTATATAAACGAGTGCGTGTGAGTGAGCGGGGTGGGGGTGGTGTGAATTTTTTTTACAGTGAGCCGTCACTCCCACTGGTCCTCAGTGGAGTGGGTGGTTCAGCGTGGCACGCCGTTAATTGTGGAGGTGTTTTAAAATAAAGAATCTTGATTACAACTTCAGCCTGTACAAATAATATTTTATGATTAATAACTGCTCCTCACATCTCTATTATATGGCATGCCAGCTAAAGCTGAAGTGATTGCAACACACACTCAAGGACCTCATGTACCACAGAGTTCACAGCGTAACACAAACATTTAAATCTGTAGTGATAAACAGAAGTCCTTCATAATGGTTTTACTGTACTCACTGTGTCCTCCCACGACTAAAAGCTTTCAGCAGGAGGCCAGATTCACCGCAGCCTGCCAAAAATCCTGCTCTTGATTTTATCATCATTTTACTCTTACAAAGTTTTCAGACTTGAACATCTCAAGCCAAGCATTTTCAGAAGAGGTTTCAAAATTCAAGAGATCTCATTGAATGAGGATCATTCATAGGTGAGTAACCATGAAAACAACAGCTTTCACAATAATTGTTTAATTAAAGGCCTTCGCGTGAATTGAAATAAATTACTTTTTTGAAAGAAAATAATACTTTTATTCACCAAGGATGCATTAAATTGATCAAAAGTGTCAGTAAAGACATTTATTATGTTACAAAAGATTTCTATTTCAAATAAATACTGTTCTTTTGAAATTTCTATTCATTAAAGATACATGGGGGAAAAATGCATCATGGTTTCCACCAGAATATTAAATATTAATAAAAAATACAAAACTGAATATTAAACGAAACTATTTTCAACACTGATAATGATATTTTTTAGCCGCAAATCAGCATATTAGAATGATTTCTGATGGATCATGTGACAATAATTAATATTTTGAATAAATTACATTTGTTGAATAAATTCAAATAGAAAACAGTTATATTAAATTGTAGTAATATTTCATAACTATTTGACTGTATTTTTGATCAAATAAATGCAGCTTAATATTACTGACCCCAAACTTTTGATAATATATATATATATACACACACACACACATATATATATATATATATATATATATATGTGTGTGTATAAATACAAATAAATATTCTTTTTATTTTTAATTATGTTTTAACATTTTTTATTTTTAAAAAGGTTTTAGTTATATATAAACACTACATATAAACGTTGTGTATTGTATTTTATATACTGTGTGTGTATATAATTTTTTAAGGATACATAATGCTTGTTAAATTATGTTTTGAATTTGTTTATTTTTAAAAAGGTTTTAGTTATATATAAACACTACATATAAACTTTGTGTATTGTGTCTTATATACTGTGTGTGTGTGTATATATATATATATATTATACATATATTTTTTTTTTTTAATGTATTTTTTTTAAGGATACATAATGCTTGTTAAATTGTGATTAAATAATTGCAAAATTATAATTTTTGGCTGAAATTTTTCTTTAAAGTCAGAACTATCAGTCTTATAAATCTGTAAATTATCATTAAATTATTCCATTCATCAAAATTATATTTGATAAAGCACACTAAAGTCCAACAGCCTAATTTGTAACCTTCATTGCACTCGTCACAAAGGTCCATCAACCATCCACAAACCTCTTCGATCAATCAAAGTATGCATGGACCACACTCGCTAAAATAGGTCAGCCATTTCTCCCAGGATTTTCTTAACATATGCTTCGCGCTACAGTTTCATATCCATCTTAACCATGAGAAGTGCTTTCAAAGCGTGATCTATGAGACGAGGGAACAAAAGCTCTTCGACAATGACAAGACCCAAGTGCATGAGCCAGTCCCCCTCTTTTCAAGTAATTCCAGCCATGGCTATTCAGGGTTCGCCCTGTGGCAAGAGAGCACTCCAGTCTCCAGAAATAGCCATAGCTCATCTTTCACAAGGACTCAGGTTGTCTTATCGGGATTTGGAGGGGGGTGTTGCTCATTTGAATTTCTGTCCCTTTGATGAGCTGAACGATTATGACGTGGAGTTAATATTGAAGTTTTGAGAATGCCGCATGTTGTACCCCTGCAGGGCCTCCAGCATGCATAAGGAACACGAAACGTGTCACCCAACATCTTATCACGCGAGTCGGCCTGTCAGGAATGGCCGACATTTGCACTTTAGCATTTCCCGCCGCTGTCTCAGACAAAGAGATAATGAACAACTTTCGCCAAAACCTTCTTACAAATGTACGTTTTGAACGTTTTATACGTTTTGATTAAATCTTTTTATCAACTGGAACTGATTGGTCCTAGGCAGAGTCAGAAAATAACTTTTCCATTAAGAAGCATCTATAATGTCAAATACTTAAATTTAACCAGTCATGCACAATACTATAGACTGTTACCAATCCAATTTTTTTCAACATCAATAAAAGCCATCTTACAATATTGATTAATGTCTATTGATATTAAAGGGATAGTTCACCCAAAAATGAAAATTTGATGTTTATCTGCTTACCCCCAGGTCATCCAAGATGTAGGTGATTTTGTTTCTTCAGTAGAACACAAACAAAGATTTTTAAGTCAAACCGTTGCAGTCTGTCAGTCATATAATGTCAGTGGATGGGAATCACGGCTTTGAGAGTCAAAAAAACATACACAAACAAAATCAAATTGAACCCTGCGGCTCGTGACGATACATTGATGTGTAAAGACACAAAACGATCGGGCTGCGCAAGAAACTGAACAGTATTTATATAATTTTTACGGTAACACTTTATTTCGATAGTCCACTTTAGACATTCTATTAACAGTAAGTAACTTTGCAACTACATGTCAACTAGCAGTTAGTAGAGTATTAGTAGACTGTCTGCGTAATATCTTCTAACAATTTCTTTGTCAACGTATTCTACTAACCCTAAACCTACCCTAACAGTCTACTCTGAGAGTTAGTAGACATGTAGTTACAAATGAATGAGAATTAGTTGACATATAGTTACAAAGTTACTTATAGTTAATAGAATGTCTAAAGTGGATTATCGAAATAAAGTGTAACCATTTTTACCTCTGATTTTCACCGCAATGTCCGAACTGTCCTGAGCGCGTTCTGAGCGCGTTCTCAACAGCCGGCATGTGACGCGTCGTCTTCTTCTTCTTCTTCTTCTTCTTGCTTTACGGCGGATCGCAGAATCATAGGTAAAAAACAATATAAATGCTGTTCAGTTTCTTGCACAGACCGATCGTGTCGTGTCTTTGCACATCAATGTATCATCACGAGCCGCAGGGTTTAATTTGGTTTTGTTTGTGTATGATTTTTTGACTCTCAAAACTGCGATTCCCATCCGCTTACATTATATGACTGACAGACTGCAACGGTTTGACTTAAAAATCTTCGTTTGTGTTCTACTGAAGAAACAAAGTCACCTACATCTTGGATGCCCCGGGGGTAAGCAGATAAACATCA
>NW_015664007.1:432890-456923 GCF_001515625.1 Sinocyclocheilus rhinocerous
GGGGAACTATCCCTTTAAGTTTTTTTTTTTTTTTTTTTTTTTGGGGGGGGAAAAATCATGTCATATTCTGGATACAGACAAAACAAGCTAAGAACCGTTTAGCAATTTGTTTATTGCTTTTAGCGGATTAGAAAATCAAGGCTGGTTATTTCAGTTGCATGAAAAACAAAAGTTTTTTTTTAAACTGAGAATATATTAAAGAGTAGCCACCTTATTTTTCAACGTGGAAGTAAGCCGTTTTCTGTGAATGTGTATATATAAGTGATAAAAGAACACTGAATCGGTCCGTGACTTCAGTCTAGGGATATGCTGGTATCAAATTTTCATGTTGCGATTAATTGCTAATGATTTTCAGTCTAATGAGAATTACTGTATGCACTTTCGCAAAAACTCCCGTTATAATCACTGAAGCTGTCTACACTGTAAAATCAATCTCCTACTTACATCTTTTCTGAACTTCGTTGTTTATGATGATGAGAGAATTTGCGACTGCAGAGTCAGAATTCGGTCAGTGAGCGCAAACACTGAACAACTCCGGTGTTCTCCGCGATGACGAATCAAAAACGCCTCTGATTGGACATTGCATTTCTAAGCTCAACAGAAACGCGTGTGATTGGGTGAAATGCTCAACACTGCAAGCGTTGTAAAAAGAAATCTGACGCTACAGGAACAAATCTATGGTAAATGTAATGCCACCGTCGACACATTTAATTCATTTCACATTTAACTTTAATCGTGACAGCCGCAATATATCTAGATTAATTTTTGCCCCCATATCTTGAATTTGAGAGCATTTTTGTTTATTTTGGAGACATTTTTGCTCCAGTTTTCAACTCTGGTCCTAGGCCTCATTGATATTCAGCTTATGCACCTCAGTTTGTGAGTGAAAAAAAAGCATTATTTGTGAATAATTTTGGCAATATTCACACAGAAACTGTGGTGCATAAACATTTGCACTTTCCCCTCACCATCTCAGACAAAGAGATTATGAACTTTTCTACAACTTTGGCCAAAGCCTTCATATAAATGCACGTTTTGATCAGCTGCTAATGATTCTAAATGTGTCGCGCGGATGTTGTTAATAAACAGCAGCAGTTGCAAATGGCCGTCGCTTCTTCTGTTGAAAAGAGACGGCACTGATTTAGCAGTTGCTGTCAGTGACCACCTTAACAGATTGCAGAGGGGATTTTGAGAGGGTCTGGGTGCTCTTGGCAGCATCCTTGCCTTAATGTTACCCACAAATCACTGCGGCTTCTTGTGCATGCCTGTCCTGGACAACCTGGGGACGATAAATCTAAGCAAATTAAGCATGACCTCAAATCCTGCATAATGAAATCCCAGTTTTAGAGCCATTTTAATGCATTTTCTCAGCATCTTCAGATTTTCAATTACTGATCACTTGTGTATTTATTTCCCAAATCTGTTTAACAGCTCTGTCAACATTCTTTGTCTGGTAATACATTTTTACTGTTTATTTAACCCTCTTGTGCGGTGCTGAAAATCCTTTACCTAATTTGGTGTTCCCGGGCAAAAATGACTGAAATCTCTCATTATGCTATATTATCACAAAATCTAGGATTCAATCTTTTTGTCAGCTTGTTTTTTTTCAATTAGCACAGATTTCTTTGAATTTCTTGATCATAGGCCTCAATGATCTGAGCATATGCTCAATTTTTTAAAGAAAAAAAAAACAAAAACATTATTTGTGGAGAATTTTGGCAATGTTCACTTAAAAACTGAGGTGCATGAATTTAACTAGGCACAACACAACATATTAGAATGATTTCTGAAGGATCATGTGACACTGAAGACTGGAGTAATGATGCTGAAAATTCAGCTTTGCATCACATGAATGAATTACATTTTAAAATATATTCAAATAGAAAACAGTTATTTGAAATTGCAATAATATTTCACAATATTACTGTATTTTTGATCAAATAAATGGTGAGCATGAAAGAAAATCTTACAGATCCCAAGCTTTTGAACAGTAGTGTTTGGTATATAGATACAAAAATAGATTCAATGTTTTAGCTACTATTTAGCTTGTAAAGTGCATTTAACTACCTTTTAAAAAAAAAAAAAACGTAGCTTGACTGTTAACAAACTAGACTACATGTTACTATTACTAGCTGTTTAAGTATAATGAATTCTATTGACCTAAAACCACAAATACATCACCTGATAGTGACCTATGTTCAATTTCGTCTATGATTTTGACCACTGATGGAGATCAGCTCGCCATCATAATCCTGATAGACTTGTTTTGTTTCATTTGAAAGATTTTTTTTTCCATGCAAGGGCCGCCCATGAGACCGCAACAAGAGAATTCAATGACCCATAATAGATGCCATTTGCGTGGCCTCCTGTCTAATTGTTCTCCAATGGATATGATCAAATTAGCAGTCCGCACTGATGGGCTGCTTGCCATTTTCAAATGAATAGGAAGATCATTTTGCGTGGCAGAGACTGTACATCATATATGCCATCCGAGTCTGACTTCTATCTCGTTTAAAAATAAAACGCACCTGAAACGCTCTGATTTTCCATCACGAGAAGAAGGCATTTTTATAAATTGCTGATAAAAGCGTGGCAGTCGTCTCTTTCTGACATATTTGTTCTTTAACAACAAATCACAGGCTCCTGAAGCCTGGCACCTGAATATGGAACAATGGGGAGATGAGGTTGAGATTGTCTTCATTAGACGCATTAATATTCATGGAAAGTAGAAAATCTGACACCAGAGAGGACTTGGTAACCTTTTCTCATATTAGATTTTTTTCCCTTCCTATTCCTTAACACAATTAAAGTCCGGCAATGACTTAATTAATGCCGCTTTCTGTCAGGCGCTTTAAAGAACTGTCAATTTGGCCCTGGTCCGCCTGTCAGAGAGACAGAAAGACAGTCATCCGACTCTGCCGCGAGACAGCCGGAATCACAGTGCTGGAGAAAGTCAAATTCCCAGACACCTTGCCAAATTGATTCTTTTAAGGGTTTTCTCACAGATTATCCTTTTTATCCTCTCTCTCTCCTCTGTCAGCGATTTGTAGGATGAATCTAAATCCTGTGTAGATTTTCTGATGTTTTTCTTTGCGCCTATATAAATGTCTGTCTCGGCCTGCTATTCGCTTCCTTTGTTTTCCTTGGAATCTGGGCGAAGGGTCATCTTTCTGAGCCCTCAGCTGCCAAAGTCTTATTTTGGCACATCTCCGACATCTTATTTTGATCTGTCTAAAAAAACACACTACAATAAAATCAAGTTGTGTGTGCTTACTACGGATTGTGCTTGTGTGTAGCTGATGGATAACACAGACAAAAAGGGTTTTTTGTAAAAAAATTTAAAAAAAAAATAATAATAATTTTTAAAAAAAATGTTTATTTTTAAATAAATATGAAATTTTACGGATTTGCACATGAATGTGGCAACTGAAATATTCATAAATAATCATAACATTATAATATTCATAATCATTAACATTTCTGAACATAATTATTTAAATTGCATCATTACGGTCAATAAACTGCAAATTATAAGATGTCTGTTTTTATCATTTATAAAAATTTACATTTTAAAAAAAGCTTATAACTAAGAAATAATAATAATAATAATAATAGAATTAAAGAATAAAATGTTTCATTATTTAAATTGCATCATTACTAACATTACAGTACATTAATTATAACATTATAAAAAATTATAAGATTTCTGTTTTTGTTTATCATGTATAATAATGTATAATTTACATTTTAAAAAGCTCATAACACAGAAGATAGATAGATAGATAGATAGATAGATAGATAGATAGATTTAAATTGCACCATGATTCACATGACTGTAAATAAACTATAATGTTAAATTATAATGTTTTTGTTTACCATTTATAATAATTTATAATAGCCTACCTTTTAAAAATTAAGAAATTATAATATTACAAATGACACATTTCGCATCACCATTGTTTTGTGAAGTAAAATAAATAAATTATGCTTGTTTTTCTCATATAAGACGAACAAAGATAACATTGTAAAGACTGATACATTTGTTTATCAGCTAAAAATCATATAATAAACATTTTTTATGCAATTTAAAAAAGTCTAATGAAATCCAATTGGATATTGTTATATGAGGATGCATCAATAATTTAAGATCGATCCACCCATCATGTGCATGTACCTTAATTCAAAGAAATGACTTTGTTCTATTCTTTCTCCTTCTTTTTTTTCGTGTATACCTCAATCATTACTCTTGACAATGTCTTTGAACAAGAGCCGGCGTGATTAAAATGAAGTTAAAGCATTTAAACTCCAAACGATAGGCGAGATTGTGAGCATCTCTGTCGACGGTGAGAATAAAAACATCACAGACTTACACACCCGTTTCCCTGAGAGTTGCCCTGTCGTGACGCGGAGCTGCAAGCTGTCCAAACAAGATGACAGCTGAAATGGCTTCTGCTAATGACTGATTTTTCTCTAGCATGCGTTTTGATCAAAAATAACTTGGGCTCGTCAAGTGGCACCGGCCAGAATTGTTGTAATGGCTCCAGAGACGTGGAGAGCTACTGGAGAACAAGAACTCATAGATGTGATGGCAGTGTAGCAACAAACTTTAGATGATTTCCAGACAATGCTTGGGGAGACATGCTAGGTATTTATGCGACAATGAGGCCAGTGCTTGTAGTTAGTGGTGCTTGCAATGCAGCATCGCTAGTACTATTGCTCACACTTAAGGTTTGAGATCTGAACAAACCACTAAGTACTAAACTTTGGTATTAAACCATGACTAGCAACCACATAGATGTGCACTAAAACTATCATAATATGCATGTTTACCACAAATTCTCATTAGGGTTGTTAAGAGTACCAACTTCGGTACTGAAATTTAAAAAATGTGACGATACCAGCATTTCCAGCATTTTGAGCACTGTTGAGCAGATTCTTAAACATTGGCCATTATGTTCTCGTGCTCAACAGATATGATTGTCTGTGATTGGCTACAATGATCATCACTTCACGCTTACACAGATACACATGGGAGCATTTGAAAGCCGCGTATACAGTATCAGCGGATCCGTCTATGAGCAGATATATTAGGGATTGGCCGACGGATCCGAAATGGGAATAAAATACATACAAACTGTAAATATTTAATGTAAATGTAAATACCTGAATAAAATCTAAATATGAAATATACATTAATCATATACATTAATGTTTGCACACACAAGGGATTTGTTTTGGTGACAAAAGCTTCCAGTACAGAGAGACAACACACAGATAATAAAAAAATAAAGATATATGAATAAAATACACATATGAATATACATAAATAAGCAAAAATAGCATGAACAAAAATTGTATGTACATGTGCTATAGATGGAATAGAATAGAATAAGATGTAGGGTGGTATCAAATAAATATAAGTGGTATTGCACATATTTTTATTGCACAATGGGGAGAGCATTTAATTGTTCATGAGGTAGATTGCCTGGGGTAAGAAACTTTTCTTGTCTGGCAGTCCAGGTGTTCGGTTCTCTGTAGCGCCGACCAGACGGCAAAAGTTCAAAAAGAAGATGGCTTGGATGTGAGGGATCCAGAGTGATTTTCTGAGCCCTTTTCCTCACTCTGGATATATACAGTTTTTGGAGGGTGGGCAGGGGAGCACCAATAATCCTTTCAGCAGTCCGAACTGTCCTCTGTAGTCTTCTGATATCTGTTTTTGTAGCTGAGCCAAACCAGACAGTTATGGCGCTTTTCCACTGCATGGTATGGCTCGGCACGGCTTGGTTCAGTTTGTGTTTCCACTGCAGTTTAGCACCACTTTAGAGTGGGCGGGATTATAGACATGTCGTTATTGTTGTGCCGCCTCTACTGCCGCGACCTCCTAAAAACGTTTTCATTCCGCGTCATCCCATCAAGCTCTCGCTGGATTCGCTCCTTGGCTATCAACGAGAGGAACGTCTGTACTTCCTCAACAGACCACGAAACAGCCATTATTTTGTCGTTTAAAAAAAGGTGCACTCGTTCGAAACTGTTGTGTTCGTTTAAAAAAAGTTGCGTTCGATCTTCACTGACTGTGCTGATTTAATCAAGCGGGTCTAGTGTCTCGTGTCGCAAGTTTAATGACGCAACTATGGCGATTCTCTTCAGCAAATCAGTGATCAGCAGGGTTTACATGTCCCATTTTGGTAACGGTACGGCTCGCTTGGAACCTCAGCCGAGGTGGTACTGAAAAAAGTACCAGGTACCAGGTAGTGTACACAGTGGAAACCCCCCCAAAAGCGAGCCATGCCATGCCGTACCATGCAGTGGAAAAGCGCCATTATTAAAGTGCAGAGAACATTGACTCAATGACTGCTCAGTAGAACTGTGTGAGCAGTTCCTGTGACAAGTTGAACTTCCTCAGCTGGCGAAGGAAGTACAGTGTGATTGTCCCACTTCGGGTCCTGAGAGATGGTGGTGCCCAGGAACCTGAATGACTCCACTGCAGCCACAGTACTGTTCCTGATGGTGAGTGGGGGGAGTGCAGGGGGGTTCCTCCTGAAGTCCACTATCAGCTCCACTGTTTTGAGCGTGTTCAGCTCCAGGTTGTTAAGACTACACCAGACAGCCAGCTGCTCAACCTCTTGCCTGTAAGCAGACTCGTCACTGTCCTGGATGAGGCCGATGACTGTAGTGTCGTCCGCAAACTTCAGGAGCTTGACAGAGGGGTCAGTAGAGATGCAGTCATTGGTGTAGAGGGAGAAGAGCAGTGGGGAGAGCACACATCCCTGGAAGGCACCAGTGCTGATGGTGCGGCTGTTTGACATGAGTTTCCTCAGTCTCACTAGCTGTTGCTTCTCTGTCAGAAAGCTGGTGATCCACTGACAGATAGAGTTAGGAACAGAGAGCTGGGTTAGTTTGGTCTGGAGGAGTGTTGGGATGATGGTGTTGAAGGCCAAACTGAAGTCCACAAACAGGATCCTCACATAAGTCCCCGGTTTGTCTAGATGTATAGTCCCATGTTCAACGCATCATCCACGGACCTGTTTGCTCAGTAAGCAAACTTCAGCGGGTCCAGTAAGGGTCCAGTGATGTCCTTCAGATAAGCCAACACCAGTCTCTCAAACGACTTCATGACAACAGATGTTAAGGTAACAGGTCTGAAGTCATTCAGTCCTGTGATTTTGGGTTTCTTTGGAATGGGGATGATGAAGCTGTCTGAGTTTTGCTGTGAACCATGGCTTATCATTGTTGTATGTTAAATAAGTCCTGGTAGGAATGCATATATCCTCACAGAAACTGATATAGGCCTATGATGTTACAGAATCGGTGAGCTCGCCCAGATCAGTGGCAGCAACTTCAAAATCACTGCAATCAGTGCAGTCGAAACAGGCTTGTAATGCCCTCTCTGTTTCGTTGGTGCATCTCTTTACAGTCCTAACTACAGGCTTAGTAGATTTAAGTTTTTGCCTGTATGTTGGGAGAAGATGAACCCGGCAATGGTCAGAGAGTCCTGAAGCTGCTCTGGGATCTGAGTGATATGCATCCTTTATTGTGGAGTAGCAGTGGTCCAGTATATTATTGTTATACTCTGTTGATTACAACAGAATCCGGGGGTTGTTGTTCTGTGTCTGTGATCTGATCAGCTAGCTGTTGTAGCGCCGCGCTCACGTACGCTTGTGGAGGAATGTAAACACTTACGAGAATGAACGAGGAAAACTCCTGCGGCAAGTTGAACGGCTTACAATTGATGAAAAACGCTTCAGGATCAGGACAGCACATCTTCTACACCGCTGTTACATCTGTACACCACCTTTCATTGATGTAAAAGCATGTCCCACCGCCACGCGATTTCCCTGTTGATTCTGTGTCGCGATCCGCTCTGAACAGCTGAAGGCCTGGCAGATGTAACGTGCTTACATCTGCCGGGTGTAGATGTATATGCATATATGGATATATGCCATCTATATATGCATTATATGGAAAAATATAATGCATATATTTTTCCATTGTCTCCTGGAAAAATATAATATGCATTAATAGTTTATAAGATGGTAATGAGAAAAAATTTAAATTACTAAAATGTAAATATTAAAGGGGTCATATGATGCGATTTCAAGTTTTCCTTTCTAAAATAAATGTTTTCGGAAGAAAATATAATATATAATATTTTTCAAATTATTTGTCAAATAAAAAGAGAAAAAAAAAACAGAATACTTTTCAAAATCTAAATATTTAATATAAGTGAATACCTGAATAAAATATCAATTTGAAATATGTATACATTAATTGTTAATAAAAACATTAAAAATATATAATATATTAATTATATTAATATTAAAACATAATAAATGGTAAAATAATTTTTTTATAAATATAATTTAAAAATAAAACATTATATAATATATATTTTTTAATATATATATTTTTTTCAGTTTAACGCGTAAAAAATATTTAATGCAATAAATGCAGGGGCGGAGCTAGGGTTGGCCACCCCACTCACAACTGCTGCTTCTGTCTCTATTTCTTGACAAAAATTGTGTTTATTCAGAGGCAGAATGTCTTTACGACCACATCAAACGGGACACTTTCAGACATGCACTCTAACTTCACCTCAGCGCCAGGTGCTATTCAAACGAGCGCGGAAAATGTACAGGTGAGGAGGGAACTTCGAAATGCAATCAGTGAAATGCAAAAAACAGCGAAATGCAATCAGATGAGATGTTGTCAGGTCGTATGTCAGTAAAAACTGCTGTTATACTGTGCTCGTAGCACGTGCTCTTCAATTGCATGCACAAATGTGGCGACTCGCGCTGTATATCATTTCATATTAAAGCGCAAATGAAACTACGAGCATGCAATGTATACATGCAATATATATCTTGAAAATTCAAGTAAAATTTATTTTATTACATCATTTCTTCCTTTAATTTTTTATTTAAACCTCTCCTGAACAAGATACTGACAGGTTTCGTTTCAACCATCTACATCAGTTACATTTAAACTGAATAAAAACATTAGATGGTATTTACAGTCAAATGAATGTATTTTTCTCTGCTAGTGTAACATTTGCAGCACAACGGCAGAGCTGCAGATTGAATCGGAGTGCTCTGTCACATCTATCATATAATGTGTGAAGGCAGTGAATTAAACCATCCCCTGTGTATTAATGAGCTAGTATCCCCCCGCATGCAGAACAAGGTGTAATGTTCCTGTCAGCCGGCCGGCATGGAGGAACAAGATTGAAACAACCAAAGTGCTGCTTTCGCCACTGAATACAAAACAAAAGAGGCCTCTCACAGTAATCACATCCTCGTATGAAAAGAGCAGACTAATTGGAATTATACTAGTACAGAGAGTGAGCTCATTAAAACCTGGAGCACCACCTCATGATAAACAGTCACTTTAAGGGGCCGGCACTAATGTGATGAGGCAAAGGATCTATTTCTCACTTCTCAATGAACACATCTTCTATCTAAGATCTCTCATTGGTGCGTTTGGGAGCGGAGGCCTCTTAATTGCCATCGGAAATTACAATAAGCTTATTGCAATGCTCAAATCAGCGGGGAGAATTAGAAATGTTGCTTTAATGGAGCCATATTCTGAAGCATTTTCCACCCTCTCTGACCCTTACAAATAAAGTAACAGCTCAATCAACCACCCATATTCAGACTACAAAAAAAAAGAAAAAAGATTTTCTTCCTCAGTATTTTTGTTGCGTTTTATTTATTTAATTTAAAGGGATAGTTCACCCAAAAATGAAAATTAGCCCATCAATTAATCACCCTCAAGTCATCCTAGATGTATATGACTTTCTTCTTTCAGACGAATCCAGTCGGATTTATATTAAAAATTGTCTTTGATCTTTCAAGCTGTTTAATGCCACTCTGCGGGTGTTGCATGCATCAGTCCAAAAGAAGTTAAATAAAAAGCGCCCATCCATAAAAGAGTAAAGAATATCATCTTTAAGAATTTTATGTTAATTTCAGTTGCAAAAAGTTTTTTGTTTTTTTTCCCCAGTTCAGCTCCAACAGGTGAACATAATGTATGGACTCAACTAAACTTAAATTATTTGTTAATTGTTATCCACTGTACAGTAAGTGAAGTTTCTTTTGTTTTCATGGTTTTTGTACAAATACACTGAGTCTGTAATTTGATTTACCTGTACAAATAAAAACTACATTGAAAAAAACATGAGTTTTAATTGAATGCAGCCTAAGAGTGTTTATTTTGTCCGGAAACAGTATAAATGACGTCTAAATGAGACTGCAGTTGACTTTATAAGACGTTGAAAATACGTCCAACAATGACCACATCTGAACTAAATTTTAACCTCTTAAAGACGTCATGTGGACGTCAATATTGGACGTCCAAAAGACGTCGAAAAAAGACGTAATAAAAACTTTCATTCTGGCTCTTCAGGGGACGTCATTTCAACGTCCGAAAAAGACGTTGAAATGATGTCGTTTGGACGTACCTTTGCTCAGTGGGTAGCCGAGCCGAGCGACAGAAACATAGAGATAGCGGATAAAAAACAAAAGAGGAAAACGTCTGCGGAACGATAAGGCAAGAAGTAGGACCCGTGTAAATATCGGATCAGCTTTCCAGCGCTGGAGAGAACTCAAGGAGCGGAGGCCTGCGATCGGACGCCGAGGTTGCTTTGTTTCTTCTCAATAGGTGAGTAACACCGTGTCTACAACAGCTAAAGTCTGACTACACTGGACGCGATCAAACGACCATTGAAAAACATTTGAAATTTGTATCAGCACGTCATAAATAGAACCCGGCAGCAGCTTTCTGTCGGGGATTTGTTGCGCCGCGCCGCTCACGTCCGTAGACAAGGTGTAACATTGGTTTTGCTTTGTTTCACAGAACTAATCGATGCCTGGGTTGCATACATATATGTGGGGCGGAGCTATCAGAATAGGGGCAAGACCCTTTTGGGGTAGAGGCGTGTTTGTTTTGGTGATTTCAAATATAATGTGGGGCGGAGCTATCAAAATAAGGGCAAGACCCTTTTGGGGTAGGGGCGTGTTTGTTTTGGTGATTTCAAATATCAACATTGGCTACCAGAAATCACTTACTCTGCCTTTAAAGGGAAAACTAATTTATTTTTCTTACCCCATTGGCAGACATTTTTCTTATTTTAAGCATTTAGTTACTTATTTTATGAGTTTTTCTGTAATTGTAATTTTTCTGCAATTTTTTCTGAAAAAATTTTACAAAATTGAGCGACTTCATGCTGAAACAAGAAAAAAATATCAGCCAATGGGTTAAGAAAAATACACTTTTTTTATTCATTTATTTTATTATTACATTTTACAAGGAAAAACAAGTTTATTTTCATAACCCCATTGGTATTTTTTTTCTTGTTTTAAGTGTAAAGTCACTTAATTTTGATCAGGTTTTCTGTAATTTTTCTGTAATTTAAGGTAATTTTGCTTTATTTATTGATTTTTTATTTATTTTGCTGTGTAGATGGCGATTTTTACTGTCAAGCTCAAAAACACAGTAACTTAAACCACTATGCAATTAAATGTTACTTGCATCATTGCAGTCAGAATAAAAATTTCAGTTAATAATGACTTCATTTTTGGTCTGTAAACTATAATACGACATCAGAAATATAGTGCTGAAGTCGTATGGACCAATTTTATGTTTTTCTTTTTTTTATGCTTCTTTTGGCACTCAACGTGTGCTTTCATTTTATGGAAGAAAGCAGCTTAAAAATGAACAAAAGGAAGAAAATCACACAACAAATTTTCATTTTTGAATGACCCAATCCTATTAACAGGCTATACTGTACCTGTAAGACTTCTATAGGATACCAAACAGACATTGATACGCCAATGTAAACCACTATAACCCATTTTCTGAGCGAAAAACACAGAAAACTGCAGTTGTTACCTGGGTTTGGAGAGAATTGTGGCTGCACATCTTTTCCACTGATAAATCCCATGTAAACTGTGGTCATTAAACAGGCGCAACGGCGGTAAAGAAGCCACATTGTGTTCATATCTCTTATGCAATGATTCCATCATGATTACTGTAGTCGCTAATGAGCCCCTGTGTACAATATGAAGATTGACATCGGCTGGAGCGCTGAGTGAAATTCATATTTCCTAAGAGTGGCTGAAATGATTCCTTCCCTAACAACATCTATTTAGAGCACAGGTAGTTAAGGCAGAGCTCCCGTATAATGGGCTATTTCATTGTTACATTATTTTAAATATGTCAAACCATGAGGCCATTTGAAAGGTACGTCAATTACAGTGCTGCATTGGACATCTCAGGTGTCAAAACAATGTGACGAGACCCACCATCTTGTCCCTGGCTGCTTACAGTTGCCTTGCACCATTATAAGCAGGCCATGATGACACCCGGACAGTGGAGTGACAGTTCGGAGAGCAATTGACTCATTCCGCTCATTGTTAAATTGATCTGGCCTAAAAATAACCCTTCATCCCTTCTCCTTTCCATCACACTTCATTACACCGCACGGGGAAAGAATTCTCTGTGCTATTTTGCCTGTATTCAAATCTCTTTTATACCGTCTCGTGTTTAAAGACTGCCCATAAATCCCATATCAGATCTTAATGACCGTAGCCGGCCGGCCAGTAATATGTCATTGTTCACAGACGATCACTCGGGAGAGAATAGACCTTGCCAGTCTCGGTAATTGCACACACACAGAGATTTATATGACCATTATGCTCTCCCTTGAGAAATAATTCAAACACTGAATAAAGTGCAAAATCTACAGGTTACACGTCCCCAAACTTTTACCGGGCCTTACTTAATGGATTCCCGTGCGCTCCGATGGCTCGTTTCTCTATCGACGGGGTACCGGCTCTAGATCTGGAACCGTTACGCAAGTTTAGACAGCAGAAAACGCTGGTCTTCAAACAGGAATCACTAACATCACAACAACGATAACACTGCAGGCTAGCGAGACTGACGCAAAAACAAATAGATCAGCAATACCAAATAACTCTTGAAGCAGTCTATACAGGAAGTGCATCTCTAGATATTTTGTTTATGTATTTGATGCATTGAATATATCTTTTAAACGTTGCATCAAAAGCAGCCTGTGATTGCATAAAGACACTGAATTAATCTGAGTGATAAAATAAATTTTTTCAAAAAAAGTGGAAATAGAGACATGTATGCAGTAGTGTAGATTTAGTATGATCGAGATACTATTATAATTTTTATAAAATTAAAAAAAATACATTATTTTATATTTTCCTTATTAAAATTTAAATAATTTTTTTAAATCTTTTTTTTGTTGTTGTTGTTAGTTATTGTTTTTTTTTTTTAAACATCTTTTAAAAGTACTTTTTTTGGTACATCAAAATAATATACATGAGAATGAGAAATATTGCAGTGGCAGCTAGATAAAATAAAATAGTTAAAGATAAAAAAAAAATATATATATATATATATATATATCAGTTAACCTTTATTTTATTTCAAGCAGCGAAAATACTTTTTATGGTTTTAGGCTTAGTTTTAGTAAACTATAATCATTGCATAAATATGATTGAGGTACTATTATAGTTTTTATAAAAAATCATTTTTTTTCATTTACTCACCTTCATGTCGTTCCAAACCTGTATGAGTTGCTTTCTTATGTTGAACACAAAAGAAGATATTTTGAAGATTGCTGGTAATCAAACAGTTGGTGGTTGCCATTGACTTCCATAGTATTTACATGAAGGTGAGTAAATGATGACAGAATTTTCATTTTTGGGTGAACTATCCCTTTAAAAATATTTAACACAATTAACGCAGGGGCGGGGCTAGGGTTGGCCACCCCACTCACAACTGCAGCTTCTGTCACTTTTTCTCTTGACAAGAAGTATATTTATTCAGTCGCAGAACGACTGAGAACGGGAGTCGTTTCAGACGTGCGCTCCACTTCACTTCAGCGGCAGGCGCGAGTCAAGTGAGTGCGGAAACGGTACTGTTCTCGCAGCGTGTGCTCTTCAATTGCACGCACAAAGGCACCGGCGCGCGCTGTAGCCTGGTATCCTTTCATATCAAAGCGCGAAATAAACTACGTGCATGCAATGTCGTGGTCAGTTAAGTCATGAAATTACCAAAAAGGCGATTAAAGCAGCCTTAAAACTGTGCATGCATGGAATATATTTTATATGAGTCACATTTAAGAACATGGTTTTCAAAACTGTCCTGGAGCAGCCCAGCACTGTCTCCCTCCTCTAACACACCCGATTTAACTCGTCAGCTAATTAATAGAGACTTTAAAGGGGTCATAAGATTTTGCTAAAAAGAACATTATACATACTGTACATTATTGTTTCTCCTCTATGCCCCGCCTTTCTGAAACACGTCGATTTTTACAAAGCTCATCGGTCTGAAAAGCAAGGTGTGCTCTGATTGGCCAGCTATCCAGTGCGTTATGATTGGCCGAATACCTCAAGCGTGAGACGGAAATGTTACGCCCCTACCATACTGTGATGATGCCCTGTCAGGCTTATGCACCAAGAGCTTGTAACACTCCAAAGAGAAAGGAAAAATTTATATCGCATCATATGACCCCTTTAAGACCTGAAGTGGGTCAGAAAAGGTAGAGATTTGAGAGAAAATATGATGCGTGTCAGATCCGTGTCACGTACAGCAGCGGCAGCTCTTAAAGAAATAACAGCCAAAATAACCTAATAAGCAGCTGCTGTGATGTCTATTAATTTCTTTTTCTTTTCTTTTTTTTGTGGTTTAGTTTTAGTTTCACTTAACTATAATAACCAGGGTTCTATGAAAACCCTGGCAAGGCACAAACTTCAATATGAGAAAGGGGTATGTATGAATCACACTGTATCAAAATCTTTACAGGGTCATTTGTTAACTGTGCTAGAGGTTAGAGATCGTCCCTAGAGGAAAAACCTGACGGACAGATACGCTGTCGAAAAAAGGGCGCATGAAATTGTAGAGTTGTTTGTTAGAGGTGATTTACTGTCAAAGCCAAGTATTAGAGAACTGATATCCTCACGGAGGGAAGTAGTATTGAGTAACATTTGTCTGTTCTTTGATCAATTTGTGTGTTGGAGTCAAACTCAAAGGCTGTCGAGCGCACCCTGGGCTCACGGGTTTTTTGATACTTTCCTCAGGCAAAGAGATAAGATGATTGAAAGCGGTGCACTCCGGATCTCCCCGAGTGTGCTGTGTAGATTTTGTTGTTCGAGCTCCCTGCGTTCTCCCCGGGGAGCCGGCAGGTGCAGGCTGACGCAGGTTTGGTCACCTTGAATGCACGCGAGACCTGGCGAGACCACTGCGACCAAAAGAGACGTGTGTTTGACAAGCTAATGAACACTCTCCCAGGGCTATGCATTCGGAGAGGTTATTATTGAGAAAGGACATGACAGTCCATCCGAGGTGCTAATAATCACTTCAAAGACAAAAACAAGTGATCGTATTGTGTAGACGAGACTAACGTACTTTACTGCAAAGGTGATACAAGTTGTATTGATAAATTACAGTTTGTCTATGCAGCAGCGAATTGAACAATTTGTCCTACATCACACCAGAATGTCAACACATTTATTAACATAATAGAGATAAAGAATATCCAATCATACTGTAGTGATATTAGGGGACTCTAAGCAAGGTTAAGGAGTACACACTTCAGAAAAACAGACAGACAAAATGATAGAACGATAGAACGATAGATAGATAGATAGATAGATAGATAGAACGATAGATAAATAGAACAATAGATAGAACAATATAGATAGATAAATAGATAGATAGATAGATAACTAGATGATAGATAGATAGATAGATAGATAAGCTCTTCGGGTATCAAGGGCTGTCGCAAGAAATTCACGGTTTCACATACTTGGCCTTTAGTGGAGCCTGTGACACTTTCACAAACCTTCAGATGTTGTAGAGATGGGCTTAATTGTAAATTTATAACTGTTACTAAAACTCACTGTTCTGATTCAGGAGAATCTCAAAACCTCACTGATGACTGCTTTTACTGTCTTCTCTGCCAACATGAAATCAAATTTGACCCTGCTTACTTTATTAATAAATAATGATTCTATAAAAATGATCCTTGGTCATATTGTGTACAATAAACCATAGAGAAAAATATATTTGTCCCTGTAAACTTTTTAATTCACAATCCAATCACTTTTCCAGAATTTTACACTCATTATAAAAAGAATACTAATAATAGTAAAAAAAATAATAATAATAAAATAGCAAATAATAAAATAAAATAATAAAAAATATTACTTCTACTACTAATAATAAAAACACAATTAATGTTTGTTAATTTTATTATTATTATTATTATTATTAAATAATTTAATATTCTTATTCTTATTATTTTAATAATAAATATAACAATTATTGTTATTATTATTATTATTATTATACTATTACTACTAATAATAATACTAATAATAATAATAATAATAAATATAAAAGTTTTTATAATAATAATAATTATTATTATTATTATTATTATTAACAACATCCAGTCCAATCATTTGTCCTAGTCCTGTCCTTCATTATGCAGTGCAAAAGCTTTCAAATTCAATTGCAACTATTCATACATCCCACTGGAAATAGAAGGTCAGTGCATACATATATATATATCTATATATACACACATGAGCTATTTTAAAGCTGTTTGTCTTTAAATGAACCCTAGTTAAGATCATAACCAGCAATTAAACTGTTTTCAGATTTGCAAATGCAGTGGGTAACAAATCAAGTTTATACAAATACGAGCAGATCTAAAAGAACATTTCTAACATCAATGTGACCTTTTCAAGCTTCAACCTCTGCCTGGATCACATAACTCTAGTCTTTTAACTCTCTATTGTTGATCTTTGTGTCAATTTGCTGTAAGCCAAAATGCATCACGGTGAAACAGAAACTGATCATCAGTCCAGCTGGAGAGAGAGAGAGAGAGAGAGAACACAATGTTGGCCGAGAGAGTGGAATGGCCCCGATGTGTACCGCTGATGGTATATCTGCTCTCATGGCTCATTTGTTTCAGGTCACATCAGGAGGAGACGGCTTCAGTCACAACAATGACCCGTGTGAAAGGCCATCTGCTGCTCCAGATAAAGATAAGTGTTGTGCAGGTAGGCCGTGACAATTCTGATAATGGTGAAGGTTGCATTGTCCATCACTGAAAGACGAGCCACTCTCACATCTGCACAATAAGCTGTGAGAGTTTGTTTAAAGGGAGCGAAGTACAGGACGTTGTCAACAATATGAAAAACACTGGCGCTATGGCTTAGCGTTTGGGGAATGGACTATAACATGTTGAGCTTGGAGCACAAATGCTCAAATCTGACTTGCATCACATTTGCCTAATCATTTTCTGTCCATTATCTTCTGTTTACAGACAAAGTAAACAAAAAAGCCAAATATAACTTCATGAAAGGTATGCAATAAAAAACACTGAAAGCCTGTTTTGACTGAAAAATACAGCGTAAACACTTCAATGCACTACAAGAGGATATCAAATAATGCCAAACAAGTTTCAAAGCTCTTACATGTCGAGCAATTTGTCATAACTGCATCTCAGCTTTGAAAATTCAGATCTATTCTCAGCTTTCTGGTTGTTTAGAAACAGACCTACTCTATACGGTAGAAAAATGCAACGACAGAGATTTCCATAATCAGCATCTTCCCAGACCAAATTACCTAAGCTACAGCCACTTAAACCCTAGGCGGAAACGTTCATGCATATAGAGAAAAATGGACAAATACGCTCAACAAGAAATATGAACGGGCCACAAAGATCACTGTTCAGAAACGTGCTACAAATGAAAGACAATCACTTTGACCTGAAAAGAAGCCAGAAAGGTTTGTGAAATTTGTGTGCGTGACAGCATAAAATCATTAAACGAGTGAACAAAACACAATTGCAACTGGGACCTGGATTGCAACCGACAGAAATCAACATGCAGAGCCACAGGAGGAGTCAGAATCTCAGCGTGACAGGAAGTGAGATCACAAAGTTACCACACTATTTCAGCATGTGTCTTCACGAAGAGTTTCACACTCAACTCACAGTAGTAGTTTCTACACAATTTCCAAGTAAATGTTGTTGTTTAGAGTTAAACAAACAGAATTGCGCTAACGAAGTAAATGCAAGCAGCGCTAGCTTGCCCGTGCTAAAAGAGTACAGAATCTCCAGAACAAAACACAAAAAAACAGGAGCAAATCTTGCATATGTAAGCAGAAGCACATGTAAAATAATGCAATTATCAAACATTAAACAGCATATAAATCAAAACTACCAAGCGTTTCCAAATGAAATGTCGACCCAGGAAGGACGGTGACGCTTCGGAGGTGTTGATGGAAACATCTATGTTTTGATCATCGATCTTTGACAAAATATTTTTTTTTAAACTTACCCACATTCAAGTGTTGATAAAAAAAAAATTATTTTTTTTAACTTGTTGAAAAAAAAAAAATCCCCTGTGGGCCATGAAAAAGATAAAAAATGCTGCAGTGACAGTCAACTTAAAAAAAAAATGCTGGCAGGGAAAGAGTTAATATAAGTCTATGTCTTTAAAGGGGTCATATGATGCGATTTAAATTTTTCCTTTCTCTTTGGAGTGTTACAAGCTCTTAGTGCATAAAGAAGATCTGTAAAGTTGCAAAGAAAGAAGTCTCAAATCATAATGTACAGTATGTGGAAAATAATGTGTTTTTTTTAACCTTAAACCGCATGAACACGTTTCATTACACCCAATACACAAAATAATGTTCTTTTTAGCAGCATCATATGACCCCTTTAATACATTTTATGTATTTATGTTTTATTTTAAGATTTTTACATATTTATTTATATCTAATTTTCCATTTTAAAAATCTAAGTGAAAAACAACTTAAACATTTATTTTTTTTTAATGGAAAAAATCTGCCCATGAGGTATTGCAAAATACACTACAGATGCAATCTATGAAAACAAACCTTAATAACTTTATTTAAGATATTTTTACTGGAAACAAGTCAAAAACAAAAACAAAATTGTACTTATCAAAACGATGCCAGAATGTTGTAGATGGTTTTGATTGGTTGCTGGTTCGTTCATTCATTCCAGTTTAAAAAACAAGTCACACAAATTCAAAACAGTAAAAATCTGCCCATCTTTTATGTCAAAAATTCAAGATATTCAAGATAAATCTATCAAGTCTTAATATCTTATTTATCCAGTTTTAAGGATTTTCAGATTTATTTATATCTAATTTTCCAATTTAAACATCTACTGTATGTGGAAAACAAGTTCAACAAATTCAAAACTTACAAAATCTGCCCATCCAGTATAACAAAGATTCAAGATATTCAAGAAGCAATCTATGAAAGCAAGTCTAAAGGTAAGCTTTAGCAAACACCACTAATGACTGCTTGTGAATCCTGTTTGGAAACACACACCTCTCATCAGCCATTGATCGGACAAACATGTTTCAAAACCACCACACATTTACCCTCAAGCAATCCCATTCTATCTTCACCATTCAGTCCCCTTGATATCCGTCTGCAGGTTCTGAAAAGATCACAGTACTTTTTCCTGACATTCTCACTCAGCCTTGAAATTATGTTTAGTCTCATTCCTCCGAACCATTTGAAGAAGATCTTTTACGATCATTAGCCGTGCCGGTGCGAGACACTTCCTATGTGGTCATGATTATCCTGAGCTCTGGAAAGGAGAAAAAGTCCTCGTTTTCATGCATTATCACTAATGTGAAATAATTCAAAGCAGCATAGAAGGTTTTTTTCAGACATCCGACCCTATAAATAATCAAGGGCCCATTCAAACCCTCGGAGTAATTACTCGCGTTTGGTGACAGCTGAAGGCAGGAGGAAAATGACAGGCCTCCAACAGGGAGATGCAGTGTAAATTTTATGAGTGACAAAGAAGATTAGCACAGCGACTGGCTACATGCTCCCCTGACCTCCATGTGGGCGTGCGGAGAAGGAGACGGACGGAAGACTGTGACTCCATCGCTATATCTGTACTTATCTGTGCCCACTATTGACTACTCATGACTTTTGTTTTGAAATTTTAATTTGATCGAGATGTGTCACGACGCCAAGGTCTCCTTAAATAAATATTCAGCTGGCTTTTTAAAGAGTGTTTCTTTAAAAAGCCAGCTGAATATTTATTTAAGGAGACCTTGGCGTCTGAATGTACTGAATAATTTCATAGATGACCTGGTCGTGATTACGTCAAATTATGAAACTGATGCCTTAAAATGAAAAACACAAGGGTTTTTGCACCGAGCACAAGACAACAGGGGTTTGATGTGTAAGTGACACTGACAAAGTCAGTGAATATCAGTCAAAATATAAGAAATACATATGACACACACACACAAGTACACTCAGTCAGTCAGTCATTAGTGAAAAATAAACAGGCCTGACTGTAACAGGTTTTAAATAAATGGGTTTATTTGTGTGTTCATTTTGTGCTAATGACTCTAATGACTGACTTGCTGTAAATTATCCCACCTACTGTGCTAGAATCAAAACAAAATAAAAGTGTTGGCATTATTTACTTCTTTAAAATTATTATTTTTAAAATGTTATCTGATCGAGATGCAATGCCAAGGTCTTCTTTTATAAATATTCAGTGGGACTTTTTAAAGAGACAGTGCATGTAAAATAAAATATTAAATAATAATATTAAATATTAAATGAAATAAAATATCAAATTAAATTAAATTAATAAATAAAAATAAAATAGTTTGACAGGCTGTAAATCATCACACTTATTGTGCTGGTACAAAATAAAAAATAAATAAAAATAAAATAGTTGGCATTTTTTACTTGTCATTTTCACATTTTAATCTGATCGAGATGCGTCATGATACCATGGACTTTTATAAATATTCAGTGGGACTTTTTAAAGAAAACACTAAATGTACTGAATAATTTCATAGATGATCTAGTCATGATTACATCAGATTACGAAACTGACGGCTCAAAATGAAAAGTACGGGTTGAAATAAACATGACTGGCTGTAACAGGTTGAAATAAATGTTTATTTTGTGCTAATGACTTGCTGGCTGTGCTGAAAATAAAATAAAATAAAGTAAAGTAAAGTAAAGTAAAGTGCCTCGCTACAATTCCCAGCACGTCTTCCTTTCCAGACACGTTTCGGAGACGATCTCGCGTCACTGTTCCTGCTGTTCCAACAGGCTTTTCGTCGGTTTTTGTCTCATCTTGTCAAGTGTCTGACATTCTGATTTAATCAACATCCGTGGCTGCCAGTTGAATTAGATCACTATCAAAAATGTGCCCGATACGGCATGTCCCTCACTTGTCAGAGACCAACTCATCTGCTCATTTATTTATCACACTCATCCTCCCATGGAGACACCTTGTAGTCCCACACAGAAACACGAGAGCTATCTGTCCATTACAGCTTGATTTGGATCTGTAGGCATAAGACATGAAGAGGAAAAAAGTCATGTCAGCCTGAGAAAATTAGAAAGTATAGGAGATTCTTATAAAGGAGTCAAAGAAGACTATAATTTTGTCAGAGAAGTGGAGCACTTGAGACAAAGAGGTTTAGTATTTGGATAAAAGGCCACGTTACTATAGACGAAACTACAATTCTGAGAGTGTTCTTATTGCGAAGTCAACAATTCAAGTGATTGTGTATTGAATATTGATCAAAATACAGGGAATATATACGACTAAAAGTGCATTAGTGAAAAATAAACCCAACGTTGAAATAAACAGACTGAAACAAATGGGTTTATATTGTGCAAATAATGGAATGGTTGTAAATTAACCTGTTGAAAATTCAAATAAACAGGGTTGATTAACAGGGTTGAAATAAAAGCATTTATTTTGTGCTAATTACTGACTATCTGTAATTTTTTTTAAATAAAATAAAATAATAATTTAAAATAAAATAAATTAATAGTGTTGAAATAAACATGTTTATTTTGTGCTAATTACTGACTGGCTGAAAATCTTCTCACTTGCTGGAAATAAAATAAAATAAAATTAAAATAAAATAATAAAATTAAATACAAATCTTTTAAAATAATAAAATAAAAATAATTTAAAATATTAAAATAAAATAAAATAAATAACAGTAACAGGGTTGAAATAAACACTTTAATTTTGTGCTAATTGCTGACTGGCTATAAATTATCTCATTTATTGTTGTGAAAAATAAAAAAATAATGTTGCAATTATTCTATTATGCAAGAAGAAAAATACCAAAAAGTGATACAGGAGACAAGAAACAAGAACAGCTATGTGGGAAATCAAATGGCATGATTAACCCAACAAAATGACGTATTTAAGACAGCTGAGTAAAGATTTTTAGCAAAATGATCACTATTTGCCATGTTTACAAAATGTACACTACGACTTATCATAAACATATAATGTCCACAAATAATATTTTTCACATCAAACCCCATCTGAATATATATATGACAATAAGGCCTCGGCTAATTCAAAACCATGACTATTGCATGCAAGCTGAATTCGAGTGGTGCTATATGAAAAGCTAAAGAAAGATGAAATCTTGCACATGAGAGATATGGACATTTTGAAAGGGATTGCAGAGATGCTATTCATTTCAAAAGTGTTTTTTCATTGCCAGAGGCAAATCAACTAAATGGATGTCAGTCATTCCATTCGGCATGGCGAGCAGAACGCTTTTCACCAAACCCCGCGATTGTGTTTCTCCGTTTTCATTCATCTGCAGTTGGCAATATGAGAAAATACGGTGCACGAGCATGCAAACCTTGGATGTACACAATTTATATAAGCACAAGGGGTTTCATATTAAACTGATTGTCTGTTCTGGAAATGGGGTGAATCGTTCTAGAAGCAATGGGGCAAATCTATCCTGTGCGTTTGTATGCTCCAATAGACCACTTTGAGAATTAAATGTCACATTTTTAATGCTTCCATTACAACGTTGAAATATTTAGCCTGTGTACCTTAATGTCGCTCATGTAGAGCATCTAAGCACCGTGTGAAGACACTTTCTGAGCATTTGTTGGGCCACCTGGGATGAAATAGCTTCTCTCTATTGCTATCAATGTAATAATATGGTTTATGATGAGTGAAATATAGAGAGAGCCTCACTGTCACAAGTCACCTTTCTTCAAATGTCTTTCTGACGACAGTTTTCACTGCATGAAATGTAATTTTCAAAAATCCATATTGGGGCACTTTAAAATAATAAAATAAAATACAAATGAGTTGCAATTATACTATTATGTGAGAAGAAAAATGCGAGAGACAATAAATTTAAAAGGTAGAACATTTATGACATAATTTACCTGTCAAAATTATATATTTAAGAGTAATACAGTGCCTATAAAAAGTATTTATACCCCTTCATTTTTTTTCACGTTTTTTATGTTGCAGCCTTATGTTAAACTGCTTTAAATAATTTTTCCCCACATCAATCTACACTCCATTCACCATAATGACAAAGCAAAAAACAGATTTGTGACAACTTTGCAAATTTATTAAAATTCAAAAACAAAAATAAGTACATTGCATAAGTGTTCATACCCTTAACGCAGTACTTAGTTGAAGCACCTTTACAGTCTCAAGTCTTTTTGGTATGATGCGACAAGCTTTGCACATCAGCATTTGGCAATTATCTGCCATTCTTCACCTCACCTCTTCACCTCTCAAACTCTGTCAGGAGGGATGGGGGCTGGCAGACATTTTCAGGTTTCTCCAGAAATATCTGATTGGGTTTAAGCCCAGGCTCTGGCTGGGCCACTCAAGGACATTCACACAGTTGTCTAAAAGCCACTCTTGCTGTGTGCTTAGGGTCATTGTCCTGTTGGAAGGTGAACCTTCTGCCCAGTCTGAGGTTCTGAATGCTCCGGACTGGGTTTTCATTAAGTCTATCTCAATATTTTGCTGTGTTGAGCTTTCCTTCTACTCTGACGAGTCCCTCAGTCCCTGCCGCTGAAAAACAGCCCCACAGCATGAGGCTGCTACCAGTACACTTTATTTTTGGGGTGGTACTCTTCAGGTGATGAGCAGTGCCTGGTTTCCTTCAAACATGA